>NC_091381.1:512500-597500 GCF_038502225.1 Cherax quadricarinatus
CTTTCAGACCTGACCAAGGGTTTACTCGCAGGCAGTTGGCCCCACAAACCAGCTTTTTCCAACAGGGATTTTTTCCTAGATTTCCCACCAACCGGTTTGGTCAACAGTTCCGTTCACCACCGAGAAAATCATCCCCTGCCAGTGCCTTTGGGAATTTCCAGAGTTTTAATCCCTTTAGCGCTGTTTTCGACACGCAGCCTTTCTCATCACCTGCTCGTGAACAGCCGCGAGAGCCTTCCTTCCAACAACGAATCAGACCCCACAATCAGCGACCGAGACCCCAAATTGGCCCATTCTTTCATAGACCCCTTAGAACTCCCTTGGATCACATGCCGACACATTTCCAACCAGAGTTATTGCCGCTTAAATCCTTGTCAGATTCTTTCCCGGAGAGTTATGTGGAGAACGTTTTTATACCAGGGCCAGACTCCGAGCCTTTCATACCTGAAGAAGCAGTAGTTCGGGTTCCTTCTGAAGATTCATTCGATAGCTCTTCTCATCTACCACAATTTCCCTCAGAGAATGTAGAATCCCCTAAGTCAACAGAAGAGCCATATTTTGAGCCACAAATTGAGCCTCTCTTTTCCACATCATCTCTTCAGTTTCCACCACCTCCCCCTTTCTCTCGAAAGCCTCAGGTTATTCCTCCCGACGTCGCGACAAAAGACTTCGTACGAACAACTTTAGGTGTCACATACACATCCAATGCACCACGACCTTTCCCCACGTCACCAGTTCCCAGAACTGTGTCTACAAAACCCCCTGTCATATCGCGAAGGCCCAGTGTCACCTCTCCAAAGCCCCATGTAACCTCACCAAAACCTCATTTGACCTCTCGAAAACCTATTGTCAGCTCGTCAAGACCTCATTTCCGTCGCACACCGGTATCTTCTACCCCTTCGTCACCGGTTTCTAGACCCACCCTATCAGACACACGTCCTGTGTCGAATTCCATCGAAATTACAGATGAACAACCCACAAGGATCCGTCGTCCCAATGCTCCTGTTAGACCATCCACCACTGCAAGGCCTCTGAGGCATCACTCGTCAACATTCCCTCCATTTTCTAAAGTCAGAAATACAGCATATGCTAACCAAAGCCCGAAAGTCTCTAATAAGTTTAACTCTGTAGCACTCCCTCCTCAAGTGCCCGGGACAGTACATCACCCCGAGCTCTCTAAACTGCCTGTGAGTAACCCCAAGACCTCAGACTCAGCCCAGTCCTTCCCAAGTCTTCACCCCAACACCCAGGACAGCCGGCAGCCACTCAGGTATCCCGCAGCACTGCTCACAATCGCCTCTCATGGACACCGTTTAGATCTGCCCATACTATAAAAAACTCACCTTCACTGTTGCAATACACATCTTAAGCTTCGTGTGTTAAAGTAGTTGACGAAATGAATCTATATTCGCTTTATTGTATTTATAAATGTGATTTCTCTTTATTATACTTTTATTCATCTATATTCCCTTAACTGAACTTTAAAAATAAATATTTTCTTTATAAGACATTTCTTCAGAATACTGTCTCTCTCATGTACACAGGTCGAGGGCAGAACTAAACGGTGATACAAATAAACGCAACAAAACTCTTTATCGACTGACTGACTTTATTCATTTATACATTTAAATTCGATAGTAAAATCTTTTTAAACATGTACTGTGATAAAATGAGGTTGGATGGACTAAAGATGACTTGAGCAGTGTTGTTATACAAGGCATGACAGGTGGAGAAATACAATCATCACTTATCAACCTGTTACTTATTCATCACCAGCCTTTACTGACTCACTGAGTAGCCAGAGACGTCGAGTAGACCACTAGAACCAGAGTATAGCCAGAGATGGTCCACTACAACTAAAGAGCTAGAGTGTAGCTAGAGATGTCAGAGTAGACCGCTGCCGAACTTGTACTAAATTTTTGTAGTCACGTCCCTCCAATCATAAGCTAAATTTTTTTAGCATATTTATGCTAAATTAGTTCAGTGTATTGAACAACAAGACTACAATGTCTTAGGAGTTAAAAGTAACAGAATTAATTAACTCGTCAAATTTTATGATCTTGGCATTTCAACACTGCCTACTGTTTCAACAGTATACATCAAAATTGTAAAGTGTACATTCAAGATTTTACGTTATGCACTGAAAACTGTACGTTGTACAATCAGCGGTGTACACTGTGAATTCAGTGTCATAATTTTCAGGCGAAATTGCATGCCAGATTAGAATTTTATTAGAGTCCAAAAAACTCCAGAGAAATAGATGAGTCAGGATGTAAGCATAAATGACCACACGTCAGTGATTCCTGCTCAAGGTGATTACAGTATAACAAAAGGAATAGGATGTTATAATCAGAAGTCAGAGACAAGTGAAATTAGTGTCAACACCTAAGTCATTATCTGATTAAATCAGCTTTTTCGGATTTTCAAGGAATTGAATGGTTGAAGGACAGCAGGAATTGTCATTAAGCATGAAAGAAAGACACTTGATGCTAAGGGGCCAGGGTCTTATTGGTGTCGTGGGTACGGGAGTAAATTCTTGGGTAGCTTTGGGTTCCATTTCAAGATTTGCTTAGTCTGGGCCAGTGAGCCTGCCGCAATGTTCCTGCACTCTTATAGAATCGGTAATGGCTTCATGGTACTCTACCCAGAGTGAAAATTCGTCTATAATAAAGGCTTAGTTGCACCAAGTGTCTTTCAGCCTGTGGAATAGTTATACAAGTCAGTGCTAAAACGAGCATGCTTACAGGCCAACCACCGTGAGGTCACTGACGGCTCTTAGGCCTACCCAGCCAGCCTCCCCACACTCACCTCCTCTGGTCAACGACAACAACTACACCGATCTCAACTTCACTGATAACGACTTCTTGTATTACTACGATGACCTCCTATACGGTAAGTCATTTCTTGTGCTGCTAGTGTGCAGTTCACCTCTGGTGATTCACTTCTAGTGTTATGGCGCAGTTCGTCTGTAGAATGTTACTTCTCTACTGATATTGCGTAGATCCCTTTCAGTAAGTTACTCTAATACTATTCACAGTTCCTCTATGGCCAGTTTTTCCTCTGTTACCGCTGTACAGTCTCCTTATATTAAGGTATTTCTATCCTTATTCTTGCGCACTACCTCTACGGTGAATGACCTCCTGGGTGCTACTGCGCACTACCTCTACGGTGAATGACCTCCTAGGTGCTACTGCGCACTACCTCTACGGTAAACTACTTTTTCAGTAAATGTAATGCTTTACATTCTTCATTTTCATCTAGTAAATTATAGTTATGTTGTTACTAATTAAACTACATACAATTTGCGATAGATTCCCATTGGTGTCTACCTTTGTCACTCGTGTAACTGTTGTCTGTGTGTGTCTGTCTACCTGTCTGTCTACCTGTCAATGTATGTATGTCTATTATTATTTTTTTATTAACACATCGGCCAATTCCCACCAATGCAGGGTGGCCCGAAAAAGATGAACTTTCATCATTCACTCCATCACTGTCTTGTCTATTAATGTAGTCTAAATTAATTTTAATGGGTTGAACTGGTAAGCATATCAGAGTCAACAGGTGAGTGTCAAAAAGATTCACTGGGTTATATTACTAGGATTCATGTCAGGATTTCTTTTCCGGACAAGTAAAATATTTCGTCTCCCCCTGCAGACTACTACGACCCTAATACCCAAACAGCACCCACTACCCAGCAGCCCGTCCACCGACCTGCAGCAACTCACTCACCTATAAGGTAACACTGGTCCTCCGGGTCTTCTCTAAATCCAGCACTAATAATTAATACAATTTCCTTCTCATTGCAGAATGCGAACAAATTAATATAATCATGTCTTCTCCCTCAAATGTTATGACATTTTTCAAGCATTTTCATGACTGTCTTAAACAACATAAAATGCGGTTAGGTGGTAGTTATGTATGCAAAGGCAATTAGCAAAAAAGCAAACATATGCCAGTGAATACAAGTTAAGTCCCAGTCAGACCGAGCAAGACGCGTGGAGGGACTAATGTTAACAAATGAAAATAAATAGTATTCAGTATGAAGAGCAGAAATGGTTGTCTGATATCAGCTTAGCAAAGTTCCCGACATCTGAAAGTTATCTGAAACGAGTTTATTTACGTTCTCGACGTCTGAAGGTTCACTGATACCATCTTCACGAAGCTCCCAGTATAAGAAGGTTCTCTGATAACACCTTACGAAGTTCTTCGCTGGTGATTACCTAAATACGTACAATACGGGTTCGGCGCCAGGTTAAGAGATAATAACCAACGCATTAGTTATTGTTATCCGTTTCTCTTTCCCATCTGACCTTCACTATTTCCACTTGGCTTCCCCTACGCCTTTGAGATTGGGCTGCAGGTGCTGTAGCAGGTGTGTTGAGATCCAGTAGCAGTCGACGAGGAGAAAGTGTCCCTTAAAAAAAGAGACTACGCTTTCCATCACCCTTTGGACATTATGGAGCATTGTTTCATAGTTCTCTTTTCAAAGAAAGTTCAGCGACTAGTGAAAACTAGTAAATAGTTATATGCTATGTGCACCTTTCGTTCTGTGTAATGATTCCTCTTGTTGTGGATGTCAGCATTGTTTTTCAATGTTTCCTAGTGCAGCATATTTATTGATATACATTGGGGCTCTTGCGCTCTTTTCTACTACTGTGTCGGTCACCAAGATTTTTCCTGATTTTTTTTTTCAATGAAACTTAATCCTCGGATGAGTGGTCTCAAAATCACGGGTAAACGAGTGTGGTTTTCTAATATATTTTCCCACAATTTGGCTTCCACTCTAGCTCCTACTTTTTAATTACTTATTAGACTTTAAGAGCAAAAATTCCTTTGATATCTGCACTGCTACCTGCCACAACCTGCTCCGTCTTCACAACCTGCTCGGTTTTCACTACCTGCCAGGCACAACAACCTCTTAGTGTTATAAGATGCTTTCCTTACACCCAGTTACTTTGTCTTAAAGCTTGACCTTATAATAATTATCTTATTGTTGTAGTTTTTTGTTAAGCCAAACTGCTTGTAATGTATTTGCACTTAAATAGACTTCGTTTCTACCTGCACTGAGCTTCAGAAGATCTAAAAGTTGTCTCTTGATTTCCGACACGGGCACTTTAACTTAGGGAGGAAGTAGTTGCTACCAGGGGAGTGGAGTTCGTGACTCGACCTCCACCACCTCCACCAACCACGACCACCTCCACCACCACAACCACCACCACCACCTCTACCACTAGCACAACGACTACTACCCCCCGTCCCCGCACTACTACTACTACTACTACCACCACCACTACCACCACTCCCGCTCCCAAGAATGCCCCAAAACTGAGGCCCATTCCTGTCAGGTATGCGCTGGTTACGAAGATAAATAAAAAAAGCTGTAATTTATGGCTTAGTAGTGGCCAGTAACTGATTTAGCTGCACGGACCTTCCCAAGGAAATGTCCATTTTTTTTAAATTGCATTCTTTAAATTAACTTGCAAAATAACTACAATAACCAGCGCAATATTTTCATAGATATTTAGCATTTCCTTCAAGCTGAGAGATCTCTCCTCCGGCTGCCTTTAATCAGTGGACCATTCCCGGGTCTTGCACTGCTACTTCTTCTAGAAACCCGCCTTTAGAACGCTCGGTTCTTAGTCTAGAATCCTTTGCTTGTGGAAATTTACTGAGATTCCGTCAATGGTTTCTCTCTGTAATATAATGTCAATAGTTGCTTTTGCTCTGTGGGCCTTCTGTCTATTGTTCTCTGTGGTCCATATCTGTAATATTCTCTTTGGTCTTCTTCCACAATGTTCTCTGTGGCTCTCTTCTCTAATAAATCGCTTCCTGAAATTCGCGATTGATTTTTATTTTCTAAATATCTTTTTCCAAATGGGAAATAGTTATCATTGCATAAATTGGCATTTATCCATCCTGCTTCCCACTATCCCTCCATTCTTTTCTTCTTCCCTCCTTCATTCTTCTGCTTCCTACCTCCTCCACCTTCCTCCTATTTTCTTCCTCTATCCCCCCTTCTTTCCCTTCCTTTCGATGCTTCTTCCACCTCCCTTCATCCCTCCTAACTTCCTCTTCCCTTTTCTATTCCAACCACTTTCCACTTTCCCTCCTTTTCTCGTCTCTTCCTTATCCACTGGCCCACTCCATCATTATCATTGTCTTCCTCCATCTTTCCCTCTCCTTATAATCGCTCTGCATCTGTCTCCAGCAACTAGTATACTCTGTAAATAAAAGTTCCTCTTCTATAATACTGATAAATTATATCTCATTATGTATATATACTGTATATAATACTGCCAGTATAATTAACTCTATATGTAAGGTTAAAAATCACTATGTATATATATATAAAAGCTTATTTCTTGGGTTAGACATACAAGCATGTTAACATATATAGTTGCCATGGCAACCATTACTCGGTGTTCACTTAATATAAGCTTCATGGGGAAGCGCTAATCCCCCATGGGTCATGCAGCGCCTGGAGAATGGGAGATGATCAAGCGTGAACCAAGGAAAAGGGGGATAGCTTCAGTTTCTTGGATCAAGAGCCTTTCACTATGTGTCAAACTTCATGATGGGTTGGTGTTCACAGTACTGGCTTCTGGCACATCATGAACTACAGAAACTACTAAATTATCAATCAGGGTCGTCTTCCATTGTATTTTGTTTTTTATAGATCTGCTATGAGTGGATTGGATAGTTATATATATATATATATATATATTATATATATATATATATATATATATATATATATATATATATAAATGCATGAAAGTATTTACGTTTACTAAGACAAAGCTATTAGCTATGATCTTTTTCATTGCCTTTTACCGCTTTGAAAGATGACACTTCCTCTCCATTTTCTCTCAGGGAAACTCACTCCATCGCTCTATGAATGGCCTCTCCCTCCTCTGCCTCCATAAGATTAATAACGTCATCTCCCAAATTCTCAAAGAGAGGCCACACCCTCCCTCTATCCCCTTAAAATTAAGAGCTCTCTTTCCTCCCTCTCAGAATAGTTCCTACCCCTCATAAATATGGCTACTCCATCTCTAAATATCTACTTCCTCCCCTTATTCCCTTAACTATTAGTTCCTCGTCCATCCCCATAATAATGGCTACTCCCTCCCTTATATGCTTAAGAATGTTCCCTCCCTCCCCATCACCATGTGAATCATCTCCCTTCCAAATATGTAGTTCAGCCTTAGATAAAGCCAAGATAGAGCAAAAGGTTTTGGTAACATCTTGTTAGTCACCTTACAGAGTGGTAAATAATTTAGGCGAAAAGAAATAGCTTTAACATTAGCATTGAGATTAAATTTACTCTTAATAAACAGGAAATGCATGTGAAGCACCTGGTTCTTATCGGGTACGAAGATGGCATTGTAACCAAATGCTAATATTGCAGCAAGTGACTTGTACTAGTTCTATCAGAGCAAAGTAGACATTCCACACCCTGGACTGAAGAAGTGACTCTTACCAACCAATCACGAAGTAGCAATCGGAGAAATATAACTTATTTATGGGGCGAATCGACAGTGAATCTTTCAACCTTTTTTTAGAATGCGTGTGGAGCCTTCCTCCAAGACATTCGTCAGAGGAGGAGATTCTTCCAGAGGAGAAGCTTCCTCCTTCCGTTCCTCCTCTTCTTCCTCTCCCTCTTCCTCTCTTCGGGCAGCCAGCACCTCCTCTAGGACCTCCGCGGCCTTTGAGCACCAAGAACCTGCCCCTTCATCACCCTTCTCAAACTCCAGGTTCTGTTTTCACTGCTCGGCGTCAACTCACTGTCTTGGATGTGAATTTCATCTTCACCTCTCAGTCTCAGGTGTTACCTCACTCATTCACCAACTGAATGTCGAATAAAATCCATCTACTGATTCATATTATAATAGACTTGGGTTTAATCAGACTCATAATAAGGGTTTTCAAAGTCTAATAATTCTTTCGTGTTGTGACTCCCACAATTTACATCCAAGAGTGTGTTGGTTTCTTTTTAAAATATAGCACTGTGAAAAGTTAATGAAAGTGTGAGAGTTGTTTGACCTGCCAAACGTTGCCATTAAGGACCGTATTACGGTAGTTATTTTCTTCTCACGGCGCTCCGCTCTTCTGATAACTAATGCACGACAACAAGCATGTAAATCACTAAATACAAAAATTCTAATCTTCCTGCCATTACTACTGTTTTTTTTTAAGCACGTTCATATACGATAATAAATTAAGATCAACTGAACTTAGCATGCGAACTGCACGCTTTTGTTTTATATATGAATATAAGTAATTGAATAGGGTATGAAAACTAAAACAATCTCAGACTAAGCCATTTATGCAAGCCAGATGGAGTGTGTAGGCGGTAGAGTCCTGATGGTGTATTGTTCTTACAGGGACGGTATAACCAAGGCCTTCGAAATTTCCGACTTTGACTTTGATTCTACACGCCCCGTCTCGTCCTTTTCCTTCTCCGGAATTCCCGATCCTCAGCCACCCACCCTCAGTCCTACCAAAGTCACTCCTACCTACCAACCACAACCTAACAGACAACATAAACAATCCCATAATGCCCGTGTTGAGTCTGACTCGAGGTCAGCCTCTCACTCTCCCTCCTCACTTTCCTTCTCATCCTCTCCTTCGCAGTCCTCTGTTTTTTCACACTCCCAGCCCTCTGATGTGCCCCAGAGCGCCCCACCACCTCACTTTGCGAGAATCCCAGCAATTGGGAATGCTAAGACGGTCCACAGTCAGGAACAGGGAAGCTCGTTCTCTCAGTCAGCGTCCCAGGCACTGAGAGCCCTGTCCAATATTCCCACCGCCTTCCCAGAGACTCTTTCCGACACCCCAGATGACACTCCCATACAAGAATCATTCTCATCCTCTTCCTCTTCCCGAATCCCCAGCACTAGACCAACCCTAAAATCCCTATCCTCTCAGTCCTCTTCCACCAATTCTGGTTCCTCTAGGTCATCCAAGAATCCTTCGAGGTATGTTATGAGTTGACTAACTCCCTGATGCGCTTGGACTACATAGTCCAAACATCAGAGATTCTACAGCATGGTATTTTTTGCAAGTTTCTAATGCATGGCGAAAAATTCTCGGCGTTGTCAAGCGGCAATGGGTTAATGCTTTTACGAACAAGCTGCGGTGACAGAAACAGCATCACCTGCATTATGTATTGCTATTTCAAGCTAATAAAGCTGATTATTAATTTTTATATAAATTTCTCAGTAATTTATTTTATAAACGAGATCTTCTTGTTCAATTTCCTGTCCTTATTTTCTTTTTTCAATCTTTCTCTCTCTATATATACCATCTTAGTTGTTTCTACTTCTGTTGCAAGACTTTTGTTTCTTCGAGACATTTATCCTCATGTCATTCACCTTTTCATTCGTCATCACAAATACACATACCGAAGACAACCTCTCATGACTGTGACTGTCTTGCATCCCTTAATTTTATATTCATCATTCATTTCAGAGACAAAATGGACTTGGTTCTTAAGCTGCTAAGTCGACCTTCACACAACATGCATTCCCACCTCTTGTTTATTTTAATGATTGACAAAACGCAGATCTGACGAAGCTTGAAAATTATTTGCTACGAAAAATATTGCTTTCTAAGGCTGATATAATCATATTTTATTGTTTTTTTTTTCTAGTAAGATGCATGCTATACAGTTTATATATAATAGGAATTTGTTTAAGAAATATTGAATAGAAACGTAAATCTAATGTGGGAATGCCCTCGAACAATTTTCATTGTTTTATCCAAAATTCAATATTTTTTGAACAAAACAATCCATAATTGAGAATAAGTAAAGGAGAAATCAAAGGTGAATGGCAGATTTTTTTACGTAGCGACACATAACTGCTGTTGCTACTGTACTGTACGACAATAAGCATGACTTGGCCAGACCACTGGAAACACACACTTTCCTTCCATCAAGTCTTTCACGGTTTTGGGAATACACAGAACCAGCAACTATCCACCGGCACCTGAAGGCAGATGGTGCGTGAGTGAATCTTTAATACTCTGATATTGTATGAACAATTTAACATTGTTTGAAATCAGATTTTCCAATATTTTATTAATTTATCTTTTACACTAACATGTTTTTCATTTCTTATTTTTAAGAGTTTTTTACATAAAACGTAATTTGAGCGTTGATAATGAATAACTGGCTTACTGAATATATAAAATATAAATGCAGATTATCTAACACATTTATGTATGTGCCAAAAATCTTTGTGAACTAACATATTTCATATAGAATATTAAGTAAAGTACTGTATCTCACTGGTGTCATTATTTCTGACGATTATGATACTCTAAGCAGGAGCAACACGAGACAGCCTAACTCAAACCGAAGTCCTCCCAGAGAATCTTCCACCCCCTCTCTTGCTGCCGTCGACTCATCTGTGCCAAAGAGGTCTGTTATAACCATCTTGTAATATAAATTTACGGTATTTTATATATATATACATATATATATATATATATATATATATATATATATATATATATATATATATATATATATATATATATATATATATATATATATAACAATATGTGGGCTTCAGTTATGCAGATATACTGCATCATCAATAAGTCTGATGAATAGTTATGTCATCTTTAAAGTTTACCATACAGTGTTGCGTTGTTCATCATGATTGTCAAGAGAACCAAAATACTGTCTCAGAGTGAGGCTTATGTCCTTTGTGTTTCACTAATTCCCAGTCAATGTTTGCCTGTTAATTAAGTGTGGCAGTTCTTAAACTGTATGTCAGATTAAATGTATCTTAAATACTCCACAGCTGTAACTAACATTGCATGTTGTTTATTGTCGCTGCTCCTCATAAAAATGTATAATTAGGGCATTTGCTTTGATTTAAAGAAATTAACTGTATTTTCGTCATGAATAAACCTATTTGTTCAAGAATATATATATATATATATATATATATATATATATATATTTTCTGTTGAGGTGACTGGCGCTTTCAGAAACTCTTAAGTTTCCCCAAATAATTTTGTAAACAACCCTTGTGCTTTGCCCATTTGTAAATTGAAAGAATAACGCATCAACCTTTTTTCTTTCAGCAATCTGATATTCCTTTTCAGCTGAATTTATCTTTCCCTCCTCCAGTGCTGTATAAATTATGTAAATTGCTTTCCTCAGTTTGATTCTTTGACGCTATAAAAATTATAAGCCAACTATTTCATTTTCCGCTCCCTCTCTGCCACTACCAATCTAACTTCCCCAAAACTGTTTTGTTGTCTTCTTCTTCTGAGTATCCCATGGCGTTTGGTTGCAGGAGTAGCCGCATCACCTTGAAGCCTGTGTCAGTGCTCGCTCCGTCAGCACCCTCGCGAGATATCTGGAGATTCCCCCCGAGGAGGTAAAAACATGACTAATACCATCACCTCATGAACGAGAACGAGTCGTTCCTATGCTCCCCTACACTTTTTTTTACATAGTTATCGCACCTACTTTCCCTTACAAATGTCTTGCTTTTATGACAGAGCTCTCAATCTTGGCTTATGAAGGAACGATAGTTTTACAACACAAACCGAACGTATTTTTACTAATGCAATATCTCTTCGTAAATATCTTAATATCAAGGAATTAATGTATTTAATACTAAATATACTAGGCTAACATAATAGAAGTTGGGTAAGAATAAGGTAATTACATCACGACAGTTATACGAAAGTAGGTCAGGTTGCTAAATTTTGGTGCACAATGAAAATATATATACCTATCAATGCATAAAATTTTCGAGAACCCTTACTGCAGTTCGACTTGTTTGAACGACTCTGGCTATAAAGCAAGACATACACATCACATTCTGAGAGGCGTGAGTTACATCTTAATGCTTGACAAGTGATACAAGGACACGTCAGTTTAACTCAATGAAATTATCACACAAGTAATGATCTCCAGATTGTTACTAGTCACACGCCATCACGTCTGCGACGGGAAAAGAAATATGTTAGGCTACGAATCTTGGTGTATTCTGATACACAATTACTGAGGGTTGTGTCCACGCTTCATACACCATAACTGGGTTCTTATTAATACTTCACACCGTCTGTAGAGCACCCGTAGTACTACATTCACTGAGGACCCCAACTGACTTACTGCAGAAAGCGTTGTAGATTGTAATCCCTGCATGTTTTGATGTGTTAATAGCATGGGAAGGTAGTCATTCACACACCAATAATAAAAAAAAACCACAAGTTTTATTCAAAATTCTTAAAACATATTTTCCACTATGTCTAGTGAATAATTACTAATTAATGCCATATGTAATGCTAAACCTATGATGGTCAATCAGCACAAGAAGTGAAGGTTCGATCCTCCATTAATAGCTCTCGTTGTTAGTTCAGTCAATCAGCATTATCCAGGAACCAGGAAAAAAAATCGTGTCCCTTGTATAGCTGTGAACAGGTTTTGAATTATAAATCTCCAATGATAAACGCAAATAATGTTCAAGTACTTGGTAGCAGCGAACATTTTTCAAGGGTCATCTTGCGTGACGCTCCAAGTCTTTATGCATGCAGAGAGTAGCCTAGTAATGTAATTTATAGTTACTGAGATATTGGTGATCAGTAGTCACTGACCAGTGATGCATATTGATATATCAGTAATAGTTACTGAGTTCTCAGTAACAGATGACAACCTTAGCTGTCAGTGTCAGATAGTTCCTACCAGTGATATATTTTTACTGAGCTATAACTGATAGAGTTATCACCAAGAGAGGTAATGAGTTATCAGTGATAGTTACCGAGATAGCAATGACAGTACTGTACTGTCAGTGATTGTTACTGAGCTGTAAGTATAGACTGTTCCTGAGATATAAGCAGTAAATAGAAACTGAGCTGTCATTGCTAGTTACTGACCTAATAGTGACAGTTACTGAACTATGAATGATAGATAGTTATTGAACTATGATAGGTAATGACGAATAAATGATACAAAGTTACTGAACTTCCAGTGACAGATAATTAATTACCTATTATCAGTGCCACTTACTGAGCTCTCAAGGATACATGCTGAGGTATCAGTGATTCATAGATACTAAAATATCAGTGATACAAAGTGACTGAGCTGTCAGTTATACGTAGTTACCGAACTATCAGTGATATGTTAGGTAAGACACATATGCAACAGTTGGGTATCTTTATTTCGAAACGTTTCGCCTACACAGTAGGCTTCTTCAGTCGAGTACAGAAAAGTTGATAGAAGCAGAAGATACTTGAAGACGATGTAATCAGTCCATCACCCTTAAAGTTTTGAGGTGGTCAGTCCCTCAGTCTGGAGAAGAGCATTGTTCCGTTGTCTGAAACAATATGAAGTTGAAGTGACAGGATGGAGCCTTTATATAGTGCCAGGAGGTGAGACGTAGGTTGCTTTGGGAGAGCAGGTCCCTCTCAAACCCAGCCGTTCTCACTAGTAGAGGTCGAAGTTGATGGTCTGTACCAAGATACCCTTGTGTTGTAGTGTCTGACAGAATGAACATTAAAATGGTATAAAATACCGACAGATTGTTAGGTAAGACACATATGCAACAGTTAGGTATCTTTATTTCGAAACGTTTCGCCTACACAGTAGGCTTCTTCAGTCGAGTACAGAAGCCTACTGTGTAGGCGAAACGTTTCGAAATAAAGATACCCAACTGTTGCATATGTGTCTTACCTAACAATCTGTCGGTATTTTATACCATTTTAATGTTTTATCAGTGATATATAGGTTCTGAAGTGTTAATGATACATAGTTACTGAACTGTCAGTGATACAGAGCTATCAGTTATTTAGTCACCGAGCTGTCAGTGATTCATGGTTACTTTTGTTGTGAGTGACAGCTACTGAATTGTTAGCGCGAGTATTACTGAGCTATTAGTAACATAGTTATTAAACTATGAATTACATCTACAAACCGGACGACCAAAACATTAATAATTTTCTTCAGATAAATCTGAAACAATTCAAACTAGCACTGCAGACGTAATTAATTTTGGAAGACGAGTATACATCACCTCTCGCTTGATGATGTTGCTTATAAGCAGAAATCGCTATGTATATCATTGTCAATTTACCGAAGTATTTCGTTAAAATGTATCTAACATCCTTCCATGCGCAGTGAACTTTCGGAATTCTTCCCAGGACATGGCAACGACCTTACATGAGTAGGAATATTGCGCATGTGGACAGGTTGGCACTCCTCTTAGGCTCATGGCTACCAGGGAAGGGGTAAGGAGGGGTTTGTGCATGCCAGCTCGATAATAGGTGCATGGTAACACAGTGGTGGGTGCATGGCAACACTGTAAGTCCGACGGATTTTCTATAACAAACATCAGTTGTTGAGAACATACTCGTACGACACCCTCGACGTAATATTTACATAGTTCCTGGGTTGTTCAGGTGGAAGCCTCGACCACGGACTTTCCCACTGTTAGGTAGTTCAGGTGGAAGCCTTATCCACTAGCTATCCTCATTGTTGGGTTGTTCAGGTGGAAACCTCAACTACGTGCTCTCTCTCACTGCTTTCTGGTATAATATTATGGCGAAGGACAACACTTATACTAATGGTACAAAACACACTGCGCAGAGCAAACTTTTATTTGCAGAAGAGTTTTCGCTTTTAAAGTTTTATAAAGTCTTTTAAAGATACATCAACTGTATAGAAAAGTTTGCTCTGTACGTAGTGTCTTTTTCTTATCCATTTTTTCTTACTGGGAAAGATGACTAGCGTGACTTTATGAAGCCCGTCTTATTGGCTTGTAACACTAGTATTTTGTTATGACTTGAGCTTCTAACCCAGCAGTGTTATGAGCATCTAACCCAGCAGTGTCATGAGCTTCTAACCCGGTAGTGTTATGAGCATCTAACCCAGCAGTGTCATGAGCATCTAACCCAGCAGTGTCATGAGCTTCTAACCCAGCAGTGTCATGAGCTTCTAACCCAGCAGTGTCATGAGCTTCTAACCCAGCAGTGTCATGAGCTTCTAACCCGGTAGTGTTATGTTATATGGGCTCGCAGTCCAGCTGTACATATCGACACGTTTGTTATAACTAATACTTTGTGTATGAACATATGTGAGGTTACCAGGTATGTACATGTTGTCTGATAAGTCTCTCCTTTAACACTAAACTCTGTGTTTTGCTCTTCTCTCTTAACATCTTAAAATTACATTTTCATGTGTGGTGAAACCTTGGCCATCTTAATTACTATTGATAAAATTAATCATCACTGTGGTACATAGGAATTTGGGATCTTTTAGAGATACACACAAAAAAAAAATCTATGAAGACTATGAGGGTGAAAACTAAACCAGATTTAGTCAATTGCTCAACATAAACCAACTTACATCTTCAACATGTCTCTTCAATAAAGCAACGTGACTACAAAGGTGTACTGCCGACAATAATAGAGAAACGATCATTGAGTAATTGCAGGCTTTTGTTTTGAAAACCTTTACTTATGTGAATATAAAAAGCTGTCACAATAATAACTAGCTCTGCACCTGTATTTTCTCTGTATGATAACACTTTCTATTACAATAACACGTAAGGTTATAGAAAATCACTATTAACAAAAACTGGGACTTAGTATCAAAATACCAATACTTGTCAAGGAATTAGGGAGGAAGGAGGTCGTTGGTGAAGGGTCCTTGATCCAAATAATTGGCATTACTCTTCCTTTCGTCAGTACAAGCCTTACTCCCTTCGATTTCCCAGGCACTTTGACCGTTGCGAATTTAGCACTTTTCCATGATTATTATTACTGGACCACAACACATGACTTCTTCAGGAGACCCACGTCATGAGACCTGTCACAGTGATACCCGGAACTAATCTTTGTTAGGAGTGATTTTCTACAACATATTTGTCTACATGGTACTGTGGACCACACAATAAGGACTGCTGTCCACTTTAAACAGACGATGGCTCATTTCTTGGTTCAGTACTTACCATAGGCAAGTAGTTCGCTGCTTTGAGCAATGACTACGAATGCTTAGTCGTGTTGTGAGGAGAAAGAGGTCAAGCTGACTTCCACTATAATAGGTGATCAGAGCGTCAGACCAGAAGAGAAGATCGGAATGGCTGACCAAAACAACATATTAGAACCGTTGACCAGGACAGCTAACCAAAGCCTGAATAGCTAACCAGAACTGCTCACCAAAACAGTTAACTAGTGCCAAGACAGCTCACTAGACTTGCTGATCAATATGATAAATGCTGTTATCAACAAGAATATCAAACGACTGCTGTTGCCAGCATCGGTGACATGATGACTACTGTTGTAAGCACCATTGACGCGTAGATTGTTGTTGTCAGCGACAGTGTCAAAATGACTGTTGTTGTAACAGTGACACGATAAATGCTATTGCCAGCACCTAATAATTTGAATTTATTTTCTTGCTCTAAAAATAAAGCAATATGCTCCCTACTTTACTAGCTGCTGCTGTTGCAACTGTATCTAGCGTAAGATGTAATGTTGTGTACATACCTGTCACTGTAGAGACATGTACTGATGTGTAAATAATTGACTTTTATTTATAAAAAATACCATTAATAGCACTTATTACAGGTTAATCGTTATGTCAAAATATTTCATCACTTAAATCCAAGACGGCTCTCTTGTGTTTCTTTCAGTCTTTATTTCTTATTTTCTTTGTCTATCTGCTCTCTCTCTCTCTCTCTCTCTCTCTCTCTCTCTCTCTCCCCTTGATGAAACAGGGTAATAAAACCCAGAAAGCATGACAAATCCGTACATAGTGGACACCCAACAAGCTGACAACGACGGCACCAACAAGCAGCCACTGACAATTAGCTGCAACAGTTTCAGATTTCAGGTTCAGTAGAATTACAGTCCTATGAATACAGCTACAAACCTGCAGATACAACTGCAGTATCCCAATTACAAATCCAATAATTCAATAGTACTTTGTCTAAATGAATGATACAATTGGAGAACTGACAGTAAAGCATAAGAAACACTGGTCCCATCAAGGGAAGTTCCTTGATGCTGGTGACAGACTTGTGAGCCGAAGAACTGCTGGAGATGTCCTCAACTTCCTTGGATTGAACTTGATTGTCACTCTGCTTCCTCTTTAATATAATAATAATTATTATAGTAGTAATATAATAATAGATACATTGATGCACTACGTAGTAGCTAGTTACAGTTTCAGGGGCAATTTGAGTCATAAGTACAGGTTCCATTAATGTCACGGATACAGCCACAGTTAGTGGTACACGTGCAGCTACAGTAACAGGTATAGTTACAGTCAGTGGTACACGTGCAGCTACAGTAACAGGTACAGTTACAGTCAGTGGTACACGTGCAGCTACAGTAACAGGTACAGTTACAGTCACATGTGCAATTAAAGTGACCAACACCAACAAGGTAGTGAATGATTGACTTCACTAAATAAGGATCTAATTTTAGTAACCCTTGGCTACTATTATACAAGTCATGGCTGTTATGTTTTAAAATAGAAGACTCAGTTATGTCTGTGTGGTTGAACTATTAGGGGTAATTACACGCGCTTCACACCAGTCTGGCAAATGGGTACATTCACAAACATTGGTTGAAAAATAACATTCAACTCCTGGCGTGTTTAGCTTGGTTTAATTTAATATTTTTATTAGGCACCACATACCCATCTTGTACATACTGAGTCCAGGGACTGGGCTGAATGCTGGTGTTGTCACATTCTGAACTTCAACAGTTTTCCGGTTTGTCCAACATTTGAAAGGTCACAGCTATGGCCAGAATGTTTTTTTTTCTTTTGCTGATAGTAACACATCACTGAAATCCTTTGGATAACATACATTTATGACAATATAAGAAATCTTACCAATTTCTTCATCCAGACACTCTGAGCTACAAATACGCAAAAACTCTCAGAAATATTGTGAGAAAACTACGCGTCCTGACTCTTGACTTATGGTTGGAATAATAGTGAATATATATTGAAACATTAGTAGACTTCCTGTTTACTTGGTACACTAAAATACCCTAAAAAGAACGCTCGTTATCCCTCTCTCACCCAACTGTGAGCTTAATGGAGGGGAGGGGGTGCAAAAACTAAGTCTAGGTGGAGAGAAAGCAAGTTTCCCATTGTCATAACATGCATCACCCCCACCAACAGGGGTGAGGAGGATGGACACGGAGAGTGGAGCTGACTACTCCCACAGTGAATCAATGGCCGTGCCCACAGTATCCCTTATCCACTGAATCTTTTTCACTGACGGGGCGCTGGATGCTATGTGAAAGGTCTAGAGTTAGTCCCTATCATCACATTGTGGCTGATTCTGCTTATGCTTGTTTGTTTGTATGTATGTATGTATGTATATAAGAGAGAGAGGGAGGGACAGAAATACTCAACTGATCCAGTCAGCCAACAAAATGATAAGAGGAAGTCCAATAAATAACGGAAATAAAAACTCAGCTAGCAACTGATAGCTAGGCAATCACACACAAGCATGTAGAAATAACATGCAGACTAGTCTTTTGCTTCTTCATACCCATGACTGGTTATTACGCCCTTGTATCCGCATCCAAGGAAAACTCCAACACTTGTCTCTTTACAAGCTGCTTCCAACTTTCACCGTAGATATATTGATATCTAATATACGTTCTTTTATATGTATTAATATTGATGATAATAATACAAACAATTATACTACTACTACTAATAATAATAATACTGCTATTAATAAAAATAATAATAATGATAATATTTTATCCTGCTTCGTATTCTTCTAATTCAAATGTATGGAAACATTTTATGTTTCAACATTCTTACAAAAACTCACATTTCAAAGACAAACATTCGGCAGCTCCCTGCTTAATGGAAACCAAGTACTTTTTAGACTCATTTTATGATTAGACCTAATAGATGAAAATTCCCATATGCTTTGAAGGTCCATCGTATATATATATATATATATATATATATATATATATATATATATATATATATGAATGCATGTGGGATTTCAATAGGAGGTAAGTTAGTTTTATCCGAGTACGAGATAGGTAGTTCTAATTCCACGGAACAAGATCCCGTCACCAGCATCAAGTCCTCTGAAGGAACATTCATTCAATGTTTTCTCTTTCTTGTAACTTTTATTAACAGCTTTATTTCGAGTTACAATTCGTTTTATTTACATATTTCAATGTTGTGTTAAAGTTTTCTGAATTTAATATCCTTATATGTTGCAATCTCGACAGTTTTACGTCAGTTTCATTCCACTCTTTTTAAATATGTTATTTCTCTAATCTGTTTACTACTGTCTACATCCTCAGCCGATTTCCATTTTCTTTCCACTTCCTAAGCTGCTTTTTACCTAATTTCCACTTTCTCCGCTCTCATTCGTCTTTCTTTTAGTTCCACTATGTCTCTCGTCCTATCTTCCTCCAGTGAACGTTCTATTTTCCTGCCTCTCCCACGCCAGGCCTGCCCCTCAGGGTCCTACTCCTCCTGTTGACACCAAGGCTACTAAGTGTGATCCTAAACTTTGCCGCCTTCCTGACTGCTATTGTGGAGGCAGAGACATCCCAGGTGAGTCCTGTGTGTGTGTGTGTGTGTGTGTGTGTGTGTGTGTGTGTGTGTGTGTGTGTGTGTGTGTGTGTGTGTATGTTTGCACCTGGGCATATCAAAATTATGTAATAAAAATATTAATCTAATCAGCTAAATGAGAATTTCATACTAGTAGTTGCTTCTGTAATTATATAATTTATATTCTATGTTCTACATATGTTCCATGATTACTGATATGTTACATTGTGAATAATGTTACTAGTAATTAACATCAAAAGCCTACTTGAGCAGCGTTTAAATTAATCACCTATTCGTTCATTTTCAGAAAATTATATTGTAAGAAAACGTATATTTATGTTAGAGGGAAGCATGTGGCTATTAGTATGCATGATATGTAGGTTTATACTCGTACTCTCTTATACCTCTGTTGGGGTAATATTTATGTAGCAAGTCGAGGCTAGTATTAGTGAGTAGCATTGTGACAGGGGCCTCGCCAGTGATCTTGACGTTCGGGATTGTGACGTTCGGGATTGTGACGTTCGGGATTGTGGCATAAACAACGATAAGAAACAATCACAGCTTCATTCAACAAGAAAAGAAGTTAGACTCAGAAATGCCTTGTATTATTTATATATATTATTCCTTCTCTAAATCGACATGTACACTGTTTTCAAATGTCTAAGTATCTTAACATAAGTTATAAAGTTATATTAATAATAAACAGTGCACACGAACTGTCACAAAGAATTTTTCTCACAGTGAGACACATGCCAGTCACGGCCTTAGAGAGTCTAGTTGCATAGAGCGATTGCCTGATAAAGTAATCGACACTTCCTCCCCGCCGCCATTCCCCACAATTTTTCCCCCAAATAATTCTCAATGTTGCAGCATACCTAACGGTCATCGAAGGGTTTAGTGTTGTAAATTACATCTAGATAGTTCTAGTTTCTATGCTTACAACTGGCAAAGATAACTCCAGGACTGTGGCTGGTGTTGTGAGCGCCTAAATAGTACATACTGAGTTCTCGGCGTACTCATCAAGATAAATGTTGAATATAGAGTGATTTTGATACGGTGGTGATCTTGAACCCAAATATATCTTGAAGCTTTATTGATCTTGAAAATTGAGTGATCATGAAACTGAAGTGATCTTGAAGCCTGTGTACCTAAAATGGATGACATAGAATAAAAGAAAAAAAAAACTACATTTTTTTGCAAGTCAAAACAAATATCAATACAGAAAAACCTACTGGTAACTCTAGGCTCATATAATTTCCTCTACCACTTGTAATAAACAGTCGTTCTAGTGTCTTTTACAGACACCTTTGCACCTGAAATAGCTTTATAATTACCTTTTTCTTTCACTGTTATGCAAAGTTTAGTAAAGGTTATATTCAAGACCGTACCACCAACAGTACTGAAAAAAAAGACGGGTGTAGAGCAAACTTTTACTGTGACGTCTTTTAAAAGTTCCACTCAAATCGAAAAGCTGCCACACTAAAAGCTTCCTGTACGCCTGTGTCTTTTTTTCTAATATCAGCTAGAGATAACATGTTTTACCACTCCTGTCGCAGATCACTAGAGCCCCGTCACTAAAAGTCATTATGTGTGTTGTCCGTTTACATTCTTGTATGTTTGTTCGTGTTATGTGTCTGTGATGACCCCTATGTTTACCAGTGTCGTTTCTTCAACATCTGTCTTTTAAACTATGACTTAGACATATTGAAAGCATTCCATATTTACATATTTCACTCGCTTTCCTGAACACATCTTTGAAGATGTAAACTGGTGAGCATATAGCAGCTTGCATGTCTCTCCTGTATATTTTACATTAGATAATAATGTCATAAAAGCAAAGATAAATATAACTCGTGTACAACAATACTCAGTAAGATAATCTTATAAACTTATATATAATGGACAGTAGTTTTAGCTCATTTCAATTTAAAAAATAAAGTTGAGTAATAAAGTCAATACTATAAAAGGTGTACCAATGGCTAGTCAAGTTTGGCGAACCTGCTCCTTAGCAGTGACTATCAAGTTTGGCGAAGCTGCTCCTTAGCAGTGACTATCAAGTTTGGCGAAGCTGCTCCTTAGCAGTGACTATCAAGTTTGGCGAAGCTGCTCCTTAGCAGTGACTATCAAGTTTGGCGAAGCTGCTCCTTAGCAGTGACTATCAAGTTTGGCGAACCTGCTCCTTAGCAGTGACTATCAAGTTTGGCGAACCTGCTCCTTAGCAGTGACTATCAAGTTTGGCGAACCTGCTCCTTAGCAGTGACTATCAAGTTTGGCGAAGCTGCTCCTTAGCAGTGACTGTCAAGTTTGGCGAAGCTGCTCCTTAGCAGTGACTATCAAGTTTGGCGAACCTGCTCCTTAGCAGTGACTATCAAGTTTCGCGAAGCTGCTCCTTAGCAGTGACTATCAAGTTTGGCGAAGCTGCTCCTTAGCAGTGACTATCAAGTTTGGCGAACCTGCTCCTTAGCAGTGATTATCAAGTTTGGCGAAGCTGCTTCCTCCTTCAATCTAGAATAACATAGAAGTTGTATCTGGCGTTGCCAGTCATCCTTACCACAAGATCCTGGCGTTTCCAGTCATCCTTACCACAAGATCCTGGCGTTTCCAGTCATCCTTACCACAAGATCCTGACGTTTCCAGTCATCCTTACCACAAGATCCTGGCGATTCCAGTCACCCTTACCACAAGATCCTGGCGTTTCCAGCCATCCTTACCACAAGATCCTGGCGTTTCCAGTCATCCTTTCCACAAGATCCTGGCGTTTTCAGTCATCTCAGATACAGGAACCTGGGATTTCCATTCTTCTCTTTCATAAGACTATATGAAGTCCACCATATTCGCCCCTGTGGACTAGCTGTTGGTACACACTTTTATGGGGTCTTTTCTGAGCATTGCTAAACTTTAATTAATGTTATATATCTTATATTTTCTTAAGTTAGACTAGAGTTTTAAATTAGATGCTTATAAGTAGGATTTAGTTAGTGCTGATGCACAGATACAGTTTTGACATCTGAAATAGCATGTACAGCACACACACACACACACACACACACACACACACACACACACACACACACACACACACACACACACACACACACACACACAGTTATTAGGTGAATACACACACAAAACTAACATACACACACACGCACTCACACGGGGCCAGGAGCTGAGTCTCGACCCCTGTAACCACAATTAGGTGAGCACACACATACACACAATACACACACACATACGAGCCCTGGCATGACCTGGGCTTGACTTCAGTTATGCTAATGCAGCTGCCCTAACCACCCCGCCACAGGTGGTTACGACCCCGTGGAGGTTCCTCAGATTGTCCTTCTGACCTTTGACGACGCGGTCAACGACCTTAACAATGGTCTCTATCGTGACCTTTTTGAGGTCGGCAGGAAAAACCCCAACAACTGTCCAATTACCTCCACTATGTATGTTAGTCATGAGTGGACCGACTACTCCCAGGTCCAAGACTTGTACGCTGATGGCCATGAAATGGCTTCTCATTCCGTCTCGTAAGTATTACATACCCAGTGGTAACAGTGACCCATCTGTGCTGTACATTGCACTGAAGCTTGCTTCATGGCCGCATGTTCTTCGTCTACGTTACTTGAACTTTTGTACATACATTGGTCACCGACTGCGGCTTTTCGCATGACTGACCTCGGTTTCTCCTTATTGTACATAAAAGTATCTAATGCATCTACCCTCGTGTGTCTGTTCCTTCATTATATTGTACATAATATCTTCATTTTCTATGTATGCTTGCATGTCCATCTTTTATTTTCCTCATTGTATATAGAACCATTACCTATGCTTGGTATTAATGTTTATGTAAGTTTACCATATAACTCCTTTCCTGTTATATTCCTTTTAATTTCTGAAACTATCGTTTTCTTTTATATAAAAAAGGTCTGCTTGGATGGGTAACTATGTTATTTTTCCTGATTCTACCCCCTGCTCTATACTCTTCATGCTTCCCCTCATCTCAGGCGGCTTCCTCCCAGCCGAGACTCCCCAGATCGTTCTGCTGACGTTTGATGACTCAGTGAATGACCTGAATAGACCGCTGTATAAAGATCTCTTCGAGAAAGGTCGCGTAAATCCCAACGGCTGTCCAATCGTCTCAACTATGTATGTTTCTCATGAATGGACCGATTATTCCCAGGTTCAGAATCTATATGCTGAAGGTCACGAGATAGCGTCTCACAGTATTCAGTAAGTCCCCAGACCGGTGCTCAAGCGAGCTCTGGCCTCGTCTCACGGGAGAGGAATATGCATCACACTGTTTTCTTGCATGTTACCCGGATATTGAGGTCCACCGCAGCATCCAGCGGGACCACTGATGCATCAGTCTCTCTGTCTGTCTCTCTGTGATGCAAATTACTCTCCTTAATGGCATGTTTTTATTTGGCTTTGTTTTGAAATCTTAAGGAAGCTTCTAAACTTTATGGTTTTGCTATTTTTTTTTTTTTTTTTGAGATAAAGCCCGCTGTCTCTAACGTTGTACAATGCCTGTTAGCTAGTAAATTAACATTATATATATATATATATATATATATATATATATATATATATATATATATATATATATATATATATATATATATATATATATCTAACAATGCAAGACAAGCCACGGGAGGTGGAAATCTTTAGCTCAAGTGCTTCCACACTTCTCACTGCGTCATCAGGAGCTATGCAGTATTGCAAGGCAGCGACTGAAGAATTGAGGAGATGATTTTTCACAGAGTAGCGCAGTGCAGGCTGACACCAGCCAAAGTTTCTGTGTGTGCCACCTGCCCTACGACCATCCTCGTCCTTCCCCCAACATGAGGCAGGAGATGGCCTCTGGCTTTCAGGCAGTCAAGGAATAAGAAATTAGAAACTACCATAGCCAGAAGAGATACTTCTGAGTACCCCGGGGAACATTCCTAAACCCCAGACTATGGCTTTTAAACAAACAAAGAGTACATTAATTTCTCTTTTTTCAATTAAGGGGTTACACAGAATAATGGGAATACATATGTATATTATCCACTGTGAAACATATTTTCTCAAGTCACATAACCTGTTCTAGAAGAAGCTTGGGGCTGGCTATTGTATTTTCTGATTTCCTATTCCTTGACTGCAGAAAAGCCAGAGGCCGTCTCATGCCTCATGTTGGGGGAGGACGGAGAGAGTCGTAGGACAGGTGGCACGCAAGCAGTTGCCTCACAGAGAGACTGTGGCTGGTGTCAACCCGCGCTGCGCTACTCTGTAAAAAAAATCTCCTCAATCCTTCAGTTGATGCCTTGCAACATTTCATAGCTCCTGATGATGCACTGAGAAGTGTGAAAGTACTTTAGCTAAAGATTTACACCCCCCCCCCGTGGCTTGTCTTGCATATATATATATATATATATATATATATATATATATATATATATATATATATATATATATATATATATATATATATATAGTATATGGTACGCCTCTTGTGCAATATGTACAATGTAAATATAAACGAATCTCTTAAGATTTATCATAACTACTTAAATTACAATTAAGTATATTATTAAACATTGCTTCCTTGCCACTCACTTTTTCTATCATTATTTATTTTTTCATGATTGACTCACCACAATGAAAATTTCATTCCCTGATTTTTTTTTTTGTAATTGTTGGAATATTCAGTTTTCATGATAGATATAATTCATTAATAACTGAATGAATACTTTCGAAATCTAATTAACGTTATACTGTTTGAGAGGATGTATAAGTCATAGTAACCAGTTCTCATCACCACCCAGACATCACCACACCTTAACTACCCTACCCTCACGTTACTGCATCACCACACTCGCATCACCATACATCACTACCATACTCTCACATCACCACACCCTCAAGTAAGTTATCCACCCTCATCACTTTAACTCTCCCACTCACGCCTCCACATCTGGACTCTCCCTCCCTGCCCACCTCAGACATAGCTTTGGAGAACAGTTCTCTACCAAGAAGTGGGCGAAGGAGATCGCTGGCCAGCGGGAGATCCTGTCAGCATACGGCGGCGTCAAGATGGAGGACGTGAGGGGCATGAGAGCTCCCTTCCTTGCCGTGAGTACCTCCAGTTTTGTGTTTTCCTGCTCTTTAGCTTCTCTTATTGGTTCGAGGAAACAGTAAACGCAAAGGAATCATCATATTTTATCCCCGAAAAGGGCAGTGTCATAAGCCTCATCCAAAGAAGAGATGTCGTATCTTATCGATTTATGATTTTGGTAGAGTATTAACAGTATACGATCTGTTGGCAAAGTACAGAGGTAATTTAACAAGTTGTAACTAATTTGTTTATGCATGTATTGATCCTGTCTTCTCCATCACACTTACAAGTAAACAACTTCATCACAATTTAAATTATTTAATTTTCCAGAAAGGGGGACACGTGAAAGAAATGCAATTCAAAGGCTAGCTACGGAAAAGTTTATTATAACCATTACACAAAACTATATTTGAGTAATGGTAAACCACGACGCGTTTTTGATAAACTACGTGAAAATGAAATTACAAGCAAAGATTATAATTAGTCACAAAATTGCAAGCACAATATTTATAATAGAGTAGCTGCCTCTATGATAGAGTAGCTGCCTCTATGATAGAGTAGCTGCCTCTATGATAGAGTAGCTGCCTCTATGGTATCCAAGTCAAAGTGGATGTATAAGTACAAAATCCTCAAGTCAGATATGACAACACAATGGTAGTGGTGACCTGAAACAATTACTGTTATTATTCCTTTATCAGGGAAAAGAATATAATATATATAATATATATTTTATTTATTATCACACTGGCCGATTCCCACCAAGGCAGGGTGGCCCGAAAAAGAAAAACTTTCACCATCATTCACTCCATCACTGTCTTGCCAGAAGGGTGCTTTACACTACAGTTTAAACTGAAACATTAACACCCCTCCTTCAGAGTCCTCAAGTCCGGCCTGCCGGTTTCCCTGAACCCCTTCATAAATGTTACTTTGCTCACACTCCAACAGCACGTCAAGTATTAAAAACCATTTGTCTCCATTTACTCCTATCAAACACGCTCATGTATGCCTGCTGGAAGTCCAAGCCCCTCGCACACAAAACCTCCTTTACCCCCTCCCTCCAACCTTTCCTTGGCCGACCCCTACCCCGCCTTCCTTCCACTACAGACTGATACACTCTTGAAGTCACTCTGTTTCGCTCCATTCTCTCTACATGTCCGAACCTCCTCAACAACCCTTCCTCAGCCCTCTGGACAACAGTTTTGGTAATCCCGCACCTCCTCCTAACTTCCAAACTACGAATTCTCTGCATTATATTCACACCACACATTGCCCTCAGACAAGACATCTCCACTGCCTCCAGCCTTCTCCTCGCTGCAACATTCATCACCCATGCTTCATACCCATATAAGAGCGTTGGTAAAACTATACTCTCATACATTCCCCTCTTTGCCTCCAAGGACAAAGTTCTTTGTCTCCACAGACTCCTAAGTGCACCACTCACCCTTTTCCCCTCATCAATTCTATGATTCACCTCATCTTTCATAGACCCATCCGCTGACACGTCCACTCCCAAATATCTGAATACATTCACCTCCTCCATACTCTCTCCCTCCAATCTGATATCCAATCTTTCATCACCTTATCTTTTTGTTATCCTCATAACCTTACTCTTTCCTGTATTCAATTTTAATTTTCTTCTTTTGCACACCCTACCAAATTCATCCACTAATCTCTGCAACTTCTCTTCAGAATCTCCCAAGAGCAGAGTGTCATCAGCAAAGAGCAACTGTGACAACTCCCACTTTGTGTGATTCTTTATCTTTTAACTCCACGCCTCTTGCCAAGACCCTCGCATTTACTTCTCTTACAACCCAATCTATAAATATATTAAACAATCACGGTGACATCACACATCCTTGTCTAAGGCCTACTTTTACTGGGAAATAATTTCCCTCTTTCCTACATACTCTAACTTGAGCCTCACTATCCTTGTAAAAACGTCTTCACTGCTTTCAGTAACCTACCCCCTATACCATACACCTGCAACATCTGCCACATTGCCCCCCTATCCACCCTGTCATACGCCTTTTCCAAATCCATAAATGCCAAAAAGACCTCTTTAGCCTTATCTAAATACTGTTCACTTATATGTTTCACTGTAAACACCTGGTCCACACAACCCCTACCTTTCCTAAAGCCTCCTTGTTCATCTGCTATCCTATTCTCCGTCTTACTCTTAATTCTTTCAATAATAACTCTACCATACACTTTACCAGGTATACTCAACAGACTTATCCCCCTATAATTTTTGCACTCTCTTTTGTCCCCTTTGCCTTTATACAAAGGAACTATGCATGCTCTCTGCCAATCCCTAGGTACCTTACCCTCTTCCATACATTTATTAAATAATTGCACCAACCACTCCAAAACTATATCCCCACCTGCTTTTAACATTTCTATCTTTATCCCATCAATCCCGGCTGCCTTACCCCCTTTCATTTTACCTACTGCCTCACGAACTTCCCCCACACTCACAACTGGCTCTTCCTCACTCCTTCAAGATGTTATTCCTCCTTGCCCTATACACGAAATCACAGCTTCCCTATCTTCATCAACATTTAACAATTCCTCAAAATATTCCCTCCATCTTCCCAATACCACTAACTCTCCATTTAATAACTCTCCTCTCCTATGTTTAACTGACAAATGCATTTGTTCTCTAGGCTTCCTTAACTTGTTAATCTCACTCCAAAACTTTTTCTTATTTTCAACAAAATTTGTTGATAACATCTCACCCACTCTCTCATTTGCTCTCTTTTTACATTTCTTCACCACTCTCTTAACCTCTCTCTTTTTCTCCATATACTCTTCCCTCCTTGCATCACTTCTACTTTGTAAAAACTTCTCATATGCTAACTTTTTCTCCCTTACTACTCTCTTTACATCATCATTCCACCAATCGCTCCTCTTCCCTCCCGCACCCACTTTCCTGTAACCACAAACTTCTGCTGAACACACTAACACTACATTTTTAAACCTATATATATATATATATATATATATATATTTATATATATATATAAGGTATATGCAAGGAATTCGCAAGAGCAGGCAAAATATAATACAAACACTGATCTCTGGCTGAAGGAGACTCGAACCTACGAACCTTGGAACAAGGTATGCAGTGCTTTACCAATCTACCCACACTGGACCAATACCCTGGAGTCCAGCTTGCGCTAGACTTTGATCAAAGGCAGCCAGCTTACAGCACACCTCCCGAGAAGCCCACCAAAATTTCGAGATGCCTTAGTCTACTTGGTCTTCAGTGCTTCAAACATCAGAGGTGAAATTTCGCATTGAGGATAACATGTCCAGTACCACAGGACGTATCACCCTTGATGAGAGCACTTTCGTGGCCGTGGAAGCTACAGGACTAATTTCATTATACTCCCATTTGGAATATGAGTCTTCACGAGCAGTACACATATTAATGCATCCACAAACGAGTGGTTTTAAGCAAATAATACTGCAACTAGCCGAGGATCAAACCCCCAATATTTTAGCGCGCCTCCAGAGAAACCCTCCAAAATTCCGAGACTCTTTAGTCCACTTGGCCATCAATGCTTCAAAAATCAGGTGCCCATTAAAACTGAACATAGTCGTATTTCACTGCAGTATTGAAATATAATACCGACAAGATGATGAATTATTTATCTGAAGACGTTCCGTCATGTAGTGGCTTTATCAGTTCACTGCAGAGATAATTTTAAGCTGATGGAACTGGAGACGGAAGAAGATGAGGTAATCTGCCTCTCGTCCTGGATGCCGGTGATCACCACCTTTTGAGTAGTCTTGAATTAATACCGAATTGCATTGAACTGATTGCCGAAACGTCTTCAAATTAAGATATCAAGGTGTTCCATATATCTCGTGGTTTCATATCAAGAAATATAAATAACAGGAACCCTCAGGATACTCAACTCTATATATTGTTGGTTAGAGTTCATGTAGAATATGCTGCACAGTTCTGGCCACCATATTATAGAATGGATATCAGTGCATTGGAAAACGTACGAAGGAGGATGACAAAATTGATCTAATGTATCAGAAATCTCTCTTACTTGGATAGACTGAGGGCATTAAATCTGCACTCTCTGGAAGATATAAATGAGGTGTATAAGTGGAAAACAGGAATAAATAAATGGGATGTAAATAACGTACTAAAAATATCTAACCAAGATAGGACTCGAAACAATGAGCTGAAGTTTGGTAAAAGAGTGAGGATGAGTGGAACAAACTCCTTGTAGCTTTAATAATAGGTTAGACAATAACATGAATGGGTATGGGTGGGTGTGAGTTGGACCTGTCTAATATGGGCCACTAGGCCTGCTACAGTACTCTTTATGTTCCTAATTCATTATAGTTGTATAAATAATGATTTGTAACGAGAATCTTAGTAAAATGTATGAACTTATTACATAGTGTATGCATAACCGTTTCCACATTAACCTGCATGAATATAACAGAGTACACAGTCAAGATAAATAATGATGACTGATTACATCGTCTTCACATCTCTACTACTACTGAAAACTCCTCTGTATTCGACTAAACATATCTAACTGTTGAACATGCGTGTTATTTATCAACATGTCTGTAATGTATACCATTTTCATACTGAAGATAAATAATAGCATGATGTATGGGTTGACAGGTGGGTGGTAACAAGATGTACAGGATGTTGTGGCAGGAAAACTTCACATACGATTCCTCTATGCCGGTCTACGAGAATAATCCACCCAGCTGGCCCTACACTCTCGACTACAGGATCTTCCACGACTGCATGATCCCTCCTTGTCCAACAAATTCATATCCTGGTGAGTGGGTAGTTCTATTCAACTTTTTGATGCTTCATCCCTTATCGTGACTGTTTACTATCGTTCAGGTATTCTCTTATCCCTGCTAACATGTTTCTTGTTACCTTAGCTTGCTTCTCCAATTTATCAAGTACTGTAGCTATTTATTAGTAACGAATCAATACTGTTTGTATAATCTGGGAATATGCAATATACTTTGTCTCTTCCTTGCCATACGTCTGATGATATATTATTTGTCACTAAGATTTATATGGAGTAGCTTTCATTTTATTATCTATGGTTGTGCTCATTTTTCTTTTTATATTTTCTAGTAATTTTTACGTTACACTGGCTAGGATCACTAGTGTGAATCAATTAACCACCCAATAACCTTTGTAATTCCTGGATCACTTAGGGGCACTTGATCATAATACCCCTTATACAGATGAGGATCTAAGGATCTCAAGCCTTCTCAGGATGCTTCAGTATTATCTAAACCATAGCTATGACTTAAATCACATTATTTAAATCACTTAAGCATCCGTATCGCCCTCTCTCTCCCTCCCTCCCTCTCTCTCTCTCTCTCAATTACACCTAATTTCTACTCTGTTTCCCAGTCTCTACCATTTCTTACGTGCCTCTTGTCCTTCCTCTGCCTACAGGATTGTGGCAAGTGCCCATGGTGATGTGGCAGGACTTGAATGGAGGTCGGTGCTCGATGGGTGACGCCTGCACCACACCCCCAGATGCTGAGGGAGTCTACAAGATGCTGATCAAGAACTTCGAGAGACACTACACCACCAACAGGTAAGAAGCAGGGAAGAGATGAGATGTAGAAGTGATGAAAGAAAGTTTAACAAGGCAATAGCTGCAACAGGTAGGGGAAACATTAGCAACAGACAATAAGGAAGAAAACAGCATGGAATGAAGCAGTAGCAAGAAGGAAGAAACAAAAGAAGAATGTAAAATTATAATATCGAAAGTGAAACAAACCACACTGAATCAGGAAACTGGAAGTGAGAGCTGAACGACACTTCGCTCTACCGAAGACAATTATCAAGTCGAGGCTTAGCAGGAGGACGGTGAAGGACAAGAGTGCGATCAAGGCGTTTAGATGAAGAGACGATTAACCTCTTTTTCTGCTCTGGTTCAGCCTTTTCCAAAATTTAGTCACGTCATGTGCGTTTTTATGTTAGAGTATTTGCAGTATTCTGAGAGACAGACAAGCAACAAACTGAACAAAACTGTACTGCTAATAACTTGCATCCTGATAACAGTCAACGACTGATGGAAACGTAGTGGGATGGTCAGGAAGCTGCACACCGGCAGTAGCAGGAGGTATGGGAGGAGTATTACTTCCTTACCCATTCTTCTTCCTTCCCGAACAAACGCTTTCTCTCCCCTGCCCCAACCTACCTCCCTCCTCTCTCAAAGGAACCCCCTCGTGTCCCCACATCTTACCTGCCCTATCCTCCATTCAATAGTACCCTCTTCCCCTCCACACAAACCACCTGGCTTCTCCCCCACAGCACCATCTTCTCTTCACAATTAATCTCCCTTCTTCCCCAACCACCACCCTTTCTCCTCCTAATAACCCCTCTCTCTTCTTTCCCACAACCAGCTATTTTCCTCTCTACGGCTCACCCTCTCTCCTTCCTCACAATCACCCTCACCTCTAACCCTCAACTTTTCTTTACACTCCCTACAACCACACTTTCTCCTCATCCACTCTATATCTTTCCATACAACCGCTTTGTTCCCTCTCCACAACCTCCCAATCCTTTCCCGACAATTGCCTTCTTCCCTATTTCACAGCAACCCTCTTCCTTCCCCACTACGACACTGTCCCCTCCCAGAACCCATTCTGTTCCCGATAACCACCCACTGTTTTACCACACAACACCCCCTTTCCTCTACCCCTAATACACTTTCTCCCCTCCCCACTCTTACCCTATATCCTTCCTCATAACCTCCTTATATCCTTATCCCACAAACAACTACCGTCTCTCATGACCATTACAGTGTGGAACCCATAAAGATATGCTTATCGTCCTCCTGAAATCTCCCAGTACCGGTTCACAGATTTCATTATTGTGCATCACTTCCTGTGTGATGGAAAATGACTTGGAAAGAAAATTGTCATATGTCCCCATGATGCACTTATCAAATATTACTATTACATTCATGTGTAAGCACTAAACCCATAGGGGTCATGTATCTCTAGGGGAATGAGAGGTAAATGGGCTTAATTAATGAAGTTTGATCATTATTTTTTTTATTTCCTCGAGGCACTAAGCCCATAGAGTTCGTACGGAGCCTGGAAAATGGCAGATAAGAAAGTTTGATCCAAGGAAGGGACGTGCATCTAAAACTTGGTTCCTGAGCCCTGCCAGGCATCAAGAAGGGACTTGCACTGATGCACTGCTGATTCTCCAAGTATCGTTCAATAAAGACATGACCACTGTACCTCACCCCTGGCAGGATGTTGCAGTCTCCGGATAAATTCGCCTTGCTAAAAAAAACTGCATTATTTCTTGCATTTGTAATACATTGCTACGTAATACCGCCTGGTAATATTCTGTGGCAGGAAATTAATATAGCTTCATACAGTGTAGTAATATACATTGTTGTTTCATACAGTGTAGTTTATACTATATAGTTTTATATTATGCAGTTTATTATTATGTAGTTTATTATTATGTAGTTTATAGTTTAGCTTTATACAGTGTAGTTTTATACAGTGTAGTTTTATATATCGTAGTTTTATACAGTGTAGTTTTATATAGAGTAGTTGTATACAGTGTAGTTTTATATAGCGTAGTTTTACACAGTGTAGTTTTATATAACGTAGTTTTACACAGTGTAGTTTATATAACGTAGTTGTATACAGTGTAGTTTTATGCAGTTTACTGCATGTTGTCAGAGTAAGCAAAGTAACCTAACTTGACCTCACACAGAGCGCCGTTTGGTTTGTTCTACCACGCAGCGTGGTTCACCACGCCTCACCACAAGGAAGGTTTTATCGCCTTCCTGGACACCATCACAGCTATGGATGACGTTTGGCTCACCACCAACTGGCAGCTTATCCAGTGGTTGAGGGATCCAACTCCACTCAGCAGGATCAAGAACTTTGCTCCCTTCAGCTGTAACTATTCGGTACGTGATGGCTGGAATTAGCGGATTTCTCTCCATTCTTCACTTTCACTGCCTATTTCCCTCCTTTATCTTACTTGTCTTCTACCCTCTCTCCCATTCCTTCCCTTCTTATGGAGTATATTTTTGTATTCGTAACTACCTTTATTCTTGTCTTGTCCTCCATTCTTTGCTTCCTCTACCTACCTACCTAACTTACCTTTTCCTTATCCACTTCTTTCCGTTCCTTGACCTTTCTACCATTCTCTCTTCCTTTCTTCTCCTGCTTAAATCTTTCTCCCTCATCCTTAGCTGCTCTTAACAACCTCCCTTTTTCTCTTTCTCCACACTTCCCACTTTCTTTCCCCTCTACCTATCCTTTCTTGTTCTGCCTGCCCTTCTTTCTCCTACTTTTCTACCATATTTTATATCTTGTTTATCTCTCACCTCCTTCGTTTGCACTCTGTTTCCTGGTTTCTCCTCCACTCTTTTCCTCTGTGCCTTCTCACTAACTTCATGCTTTGCATCCCTCTTTAATTTCGCTCGATTAATTTCCCCTTCCTCTTAGATTCCAGTCTCCTATTCCAGTGTCATGTGTGTCCTATTTACCTTCCCTCTCCGTTGACTTACATTGTCGACCCACTGGGTGCTCAGGACAAGCATTGCTAGGCCAGGTTTCAAACGCCTTGGACAGTGTTTTCTCATAAACCAAGCTGTGAAAACGTGTTAATCTCAGGAGCAATATGTACCGGAACCCTACTATGGGGGCACATTGCACTATTGTCAGTTCCTGGAACACTCCAGGACGAACAATACTATTATGTGCAAGTGACACTCTTGCGAATTACTGGGATGTAGCACATCAATTAGAGTTGTGTGTGCAACTACCTGTCCTAGAAGGAGGAGGTAGCAGAGTTTCCTGAGGCATAAGTACAACGACAGGTTTACCGATGATTCGCCTTCGGGCAGATACTATCCCATAGTTCCTTGCTTATACCAAACCAAAAAGACTGCAGTCGCTAGAGATTTACTCCAAGGCTGGGTGGACAGACTTAGCAGGTGAGTGGACCTGTGTAAGTGGGTTAGCATGAGCGATTCACACCATATGTAAGCAGTTAAGCACATGCTGTAACAGTCCATCAGATAAACGTCATTTAACATAGTCTCTTGTTAATTAGCACTTAATACAATGTTAAGCAGAATCGTCATGAGATTAAACTACTGGTGAATAATTAATATTAATTCTAGTTTAAGTAAATATTAACCCAGTAATTTTCTGGCTGCCCCAGCCATCGCTAGGAATATATTCAACAAAGTAGAAGACACGAACTCCAATTGACTTTATTTTGAACTTCCTCAATCTTAAGACTGAAGAATCAATTTATGGGAAAATATTTTCTCAGAAAAATATCTGGAATTTTGTATGTCGGTATCACCATACCTCTCCAGTCAAGACCAGCTGGTATTGCGTATTGGTGATTACAACCCTGCTGACTTTTTCCCTCTCCTCATCTTTCAAGCTTCTTTACATATCCTCTTGCTGCTTACATCCTTATTCTCTTTCAAAAAATATTCCCTAATAATAATGTATAGAGCTACGTACCACATTCTTGCTTCCACTGATTACTTCCTCATATCCCGCAGGACCGCCCCAAGTGCACCACCAAGAAAGTATGTAATGTATGGCACAAGGGAGGAGTGCGCTACATGAGGACGTGTCAACCCTGCCCGGAGACCTACCCTTGGACGGGAAACACAGGCGTTAACAGTCCTCTCAACGACCCTTAATCATCCCCATCTCTCACAACGATCTCTCCTACCCTTTCTTTTGGTTTCTTCCTCAGCGGTACCGCCAGCACCACCGCCTCCCTGTCCCTTGCTTCATTTCCCTATTCTCCTCCATCTCCCTTTGTGATCATGTGATATTTTGTTATGGTGTGGTGGGTGGCGGGTCCTGAGAGAGCTTACCCTGACGCGGCTGTGACCATTAATCTGCATCAGGTGAATGCTCCTACCTGATGACTTTAACAAATCTCCTATTTTGTATTTATGATTTTGAAGAAAAATAGTCGTTCTAACTGGATAAGTGTGTCGGTGAATCCTTATGTGCAGACTCCACAGTATTCTCTAAATGGTATTTACGATTTGGAATAAGTTGAGCGATTATATTAGCTGGCATTTGTCAGAGTTGCGAGCGGCGCCGATAAAGCATCCTCTTAGTGTTCCAACCTTACATGTTTAACTCCACTACTTGTGTCCAGAAACAGTACACACTAACTTTCGGCCACTGGATCTCCCACTTCTTTTGTACATGCTTAAGTGCGTCGTTTTTTTTTTAACTGTCATTGTCAATCATGAACCCAGATGATTTAGCTATTTACAGTATTTCAAGCATTGGAACGTACAATTACACATGGCTGCTAGTCGTAAATATGAAGTGAGGATCAGTAAACTGAGTCAATATTTACAAGTCATTATTTCTTGTCCTTGTAGTCTTGTGTTGCGACCAAGCAAGTAATGTTATATTAAATTTAAAGGATTTTAAATACCAACAGAGCAACTTGATTCATATATATATATATATATATATATATATATATATATATATATATATATATATTTATATCCTAATTAAACGAATTTCAGATTTCCATCTGAAAATACTTTGGTGACGCATAGCAATTACTTTTTCGATCAATGATACTTCGAATAATTAAGCTCGTGACACAGAATATTTCAACGTCGAGGAGCAAGTTGATACCAGCCAGTAAATACTGTTATGTGAATGTTACTGAACCTCATCCTCTTTGTCAGTGTGGCTTAACACCGTCGTCCACACCTTTCCTGCTCCTCTCTGGCGTAAGTTAACATCACATGTCAGTGACACATAGGTACAGCCAAGAAATAACTGTTCAGTATAGGAAAAAGGTGATTGCACCGGCAATTTTTGTCTTGAGAAAACGAATATATCAGAATTATAGCCTTGAATATTGGCTAAAGTATGATACACTGGCGAATCATCTCAGATTATGAATCAAGAATTAATACATCTGTTTACAATGAGAATTTGATCAGGGGATCATGAAGTCCCTTTTGCCTTATACTGTTGATAATGACGTGGGTCTCCACATACAGCATGAGGATCCTTATACAGTGATACATGATGAATGGTTCTCCTCTCATTCCTAGGAAGACATTAATACGTGACATGATCAGATGATTTTGATGTTTATGTTTTCCTTAGAGTTTATTTTCCTATTGAATTATATAAGAAAATTGACCTTACGGATGCATGACTGTCACTCAAAAATGCCCGATCCTGCCACCTGTTAATTTATGTAGACTAAGGATGCAATGTAGATATGTATATAGATATTTCTTTTACTTGTTATAACTATATTAAAAAAATATGGTTAGAAACAAAATAATGTGCCGTTGCTATATCCGTGCAATATATAAACTAAAGGCCTTAGTTCTCTTCGAAATTAGGACTTTTGTCAAATTTAAATGACTTTAACCTGTTGATTGGATATTATTCAGCCCTTTTATTGAGTGGCATTCCATATTAACGTTTAGGATTACGCCTTTTTTGACTTTTTATATTTGAACTATACATATATATTAAAAGTTTTTGTCTTTATGACGAGAGGAATTTAATTTTTCCTTTTTTCTCTCGCCTGTGCCAAGAGCACTGTTACCACTCTAAGGTGTCACAAGATACCCACTGTTACCACACCCAAATGTCATGTACTGACCACTAAAACGGAGTTTTGGGTTGAAGATACCTGGAGTATATCTGGAGAGGTTTTCGGGGATCAACCCCCCGCGGCCCGGTCTGTGACCAGGCCTCATGGTGGCTCAGGGCCTGATCAACCAGGCTGCTACTGAAGTTTGCAAACAAAAAATATTTTAAGAAAATGGGATCTCTACAGAAAACCAAAAAGCTGACAAAAAACAGCTTATCTAATGGAAAATAAGATCTACGGAAAATTATAATAACTTTGTCCCTGGCTCACTTAAAGTATTAATATTTCTCAACTCAATAGTCTATCAATCTATCACATTCTTTACTACCATTCCCTTATGTAAAAATTAAAACAAGAAACAAAAGCCCAATTGTAGTTCTGTAGAACACTCAAGCTCTTTTTTTTTTTTTACCTATTCATTTTTTTTGTGGATAGGGAAGCTTTTCCGTCTGTTACTGTGACTGTCATCAGATTTATTGCTTACCTGGTCGACTTTTTTTTACGTCTCTTCCTTTATCAGCTTACCTGACCATTCTCTGTACCTACTGCTCTCGTCTTCTTCTTCACGGATGGAATTACCTTGAAGGAACAAAAGTAATAGAAAGGGTTACCTTGAGTATTTTCCTCCAAATCTCAAATGTAATTGATACAAAAAATAAATTTGTTTCTATATAATTTGTGTAATTTATTTCCTTATATACACTCCAAACCTCAGTCTTGCTCTCACCCACAGTCTTGCTCTCACCCACAGTCTTGCTCTCACCCACAGTCTTGCTCTCACCCACAGTCTTGCTCTCACCCACAGTCTTGCTCTCACCCACAGTCTTGCTCTCACCCGCAGTCTTGCTCTCACCCACAGTCTTGCTCTCACCCACAGTCTTGCTCTCACCCACAGTCTTGCTCTCACCCACAGTCTTGCTCTCACCCACAGTCTTGCTCTCACCCACAGTCTTACTATCACCCACAGTCTTGCTCTCACCCACAGTCTTGCTCTCACCCACAGTCTTGCTCTCACCCACAGTCTTGCTCTCACCCACACTCTTACTATCACCCACAGTCTTGCTCTCACCCACAGTCTTGCTCTCACCCACAGTCTTGCTCTCACCCACAGTCTTGCTCTCACCCACAGTCTTGCTCTCACCCACACTCTTGCTCTCACCCACACTCTTGCTCTCACCCACACTCTTGCTCTCACCCACAGTCTTGCTCTCACCCACAGTCTTGCTCTCACCCACAGTCTTGCTCTCACCCACAGTCTTGCTCTCACCCACAGTCTTGCTCTCACCCACAGTCTTACTGTCACCCACAGTCTTACTGTCACCCACAGTCTTGCTCTCACCCACAGTCTTGCTCTCATCCACAGTCTTACTCTCACCCACAGTCTTACTGTCACCCACAGTCTTACTGTCACCCACAGTCTTGCTCTCACCCACAGTCTTGCTGTCACCCACAGTCTTGCTGTCACCCACAGTCATGCTCTCACCCACAGTCTTGCTCTCACCCACAGTCTTGCTCTCACCCACAGTCTTGCTCTCACCCACAGTCTTACTCTCACCCACAGTCTTGCTCTCACCCACAGTCTTGCTGTCACCCACAGTCTTGCTGTCACCCACAGTCTTGCTGTCACCCACAGTCTTGCTCTCACCCACAGTCTTGCTCTCACCCACAGTCTTACTCTCACCCACAGTCTTGCTCTCACCCACACTCTTACTGTCACCCACACTCTTACTGTCACCCACAGTCTTACTATCACCCACAGTCTTGCTCTCACCCACACTCTTACTGTCACCCACACTCTTACTGTCTACCACACTCTTACTGTCACCCACAGTCTTACTGTCACCCACACTCTTACTGTCACCCACACTCTTACTGTCTACCACACTCTTACTGTCACCCACACTCTTACTGTCACCCACACTCTTACTGTCACCCACACTCTTACTGTCACCCACACTCTTACTGTCACCCACACTCTTACTGTCACCCACACTCTTACTGTCACCCACACTCTTACTGTCTACCACACTCTTACTGTCACCCACAGTCTTACTGTCACCCACACTCTTACTGTCACCCACAGTCTTACTATCACCCACACTCTTACTGTCACCCACACTCTTACTATCACCCACACTCTTACTGTCACCCACACTCTTACTGTCACCCACACTCTTACTGTCTACCACACTCTTACTGTCACCCACACTCTTACTGTCACCCACACTCTTGTGTCACCCACACACTTACTGTCACCCACACTCTTACTGTCACCCACACTCTTACTGTCACCCACATTCTTACTGTCACTCACACTCTTTCTGTCACCCACACTCTTGTATCACCCACGCTCTTACTGTCATCCACAGTCTTGCTCTCACCCACACTCTTGTGTCACCCACACTCTTACTGTCACCCACACTCTTACTGTCACCCACACTCTTACTGTCACCCACACTCTTACTGTCACCCAGTCTTACTGTCACCCACAGTCTTGCTCTCACCCACACTCATACTGTCACCCACACTCTTACTGTCACCCACACTCTTACTGTCACCCACAGTCTTGCTGTCACCCACAGTCTTGCTCTCACCCACACTCTTACTGTCACCCACACTCTTACTGTCTACCACACTCTTACTGTCACCCACAGTCTTACTGTCATCCACACTCTTACTGTCACCCACACTCTTACTGTCACCCACAGTCTTACTCTCACCCACAGTCTTGCTCTCACCCACACTCTTACTGTCACCCACAGTCTTACTATCACCCACAGTCTTGCTCTCACCCACACTCTTACTGTCACCCACACTCTTACTGTCACCCACACTCTTACTGTCACCCACACTCTTACTGTCTACCACACTCTTACTGTCACCCACAGTCTTACTGTCACCCACACTCTTACTGTCACCCACACTCTTACTGTCACCCACAGTCTTACTGTCACCCACAGTCTTGCTCTCACCCACACTCTTACTGTCACCCACACTCTTACTGTCACCCACAGTCTTACTGTCACCCACACTCCTACTGTCACCCACAGTCTTACTGTCACCCACACTCTTACTGTCACCCACACTCTTACTGTCACCCACACTCTTACTGTCACCCACACTCTTACTGTCACCCACACTCTTACTGTCTACCACACTCTTACTGTCACCCACAGTCTTACTGTCACCCACACTCTTACTGTCACCCACACTCTTACTGTCACCCACACTCTTACTATCACCCACACTTTTGCTCTCACCCACAGTCCTACTATCACCCACACTTTTGCTCTCACCCACAGTCTTACTATCACCCACACTTTTGCTCTCACTCAGTCTTACTATCGCCCATACTCTTGCTCTCACCCACAGTCTTACTATCACCCACACTTTTGCTCTCACCCGCAGTCTTACTATCACCCACACTCTTGCTCTCACCCACAGTCTTGCTCTCACTCACACTCTTGCTCTCACCCACACTCTTACTATCACCCACAGTCTTACTATCATCCACACTCTTACTCTCACCCACAGTCTTACTATCACCCACACTTTTGCTCTCACCCACAGTCTTACTATCGCCCACACTTTTGCTCTCACCCACAGTCTTACTATCACCCACACTTTTGCTCTCACCCACAGTCTTACTATCACCCACACTCTTGCTCTCACCCACAGTCTTGCTCTCACTCACACTCTTGCTCTCACCCACACTCTTACTATCATCCACAGTCTTACTATCACCCACACTCTTACTCTCACCCACAGTCTTACTATCACCCACACTTTTGCTCTCACCCACAGTCTTACTATCGCCCACACTCTTGCTCTCACCCACAGTCTTACTATCACCCACACTTTTGGTCTCACCCACACTCTTACTATCGCCCACACTCTTGCTCTCACCCACAGTCTTACTATCACCCACACTCTTGCTCTCACCCACAGTCTTACTATCACCCACACTTTTGCTCTCACCCACAGTCTTACTATCACCCACACTTTTGCTCTCACCCACAGTCTTACTATCACCCACACTTTTGCTCTCACCCACAGTCTTACTATCACCCACACTTTTGCTCTCACCCACAGTCTTACTATCACCCACACTTTTGCTCTCACCCACAGTCTTGCTATCACCCACACTCTTACTCTCACCCACAGTCTTACTATCACCCACACTTTTGCTCTCACCCACAGTCTTACTATCGCCCACACTCTTGCTCTCACCCACAGTCTTACTATCACCCACACTTTTGGTCTCACCCACACTCTTACTATCGCCCACACTCTTGCTCTCACCCACAGTCTTACTATCACCCACACTCTTGCTCTCACCCACAGTCTTACTATCACCCACACTTTTGCTCTCACCCACAGTCTTGCTATCACCCACACTTTTGCTCTCACCCACAGTCTTACTATCACCCACACTCTTGCTCTCACCCACAGGCTTACTATCACCCACACTTTTGCTCTCACCCACAGTCTTACTATCACCCACACTTTTGCTCTCACCCACAGTCTTACTATCACCCACACTCTTGCTCTCACCCACAGTCTTACTATCACCCACACTCTTGCTCTCACCCACAGTCTTACTATCACCCACACTCTTGCTCTCACCCACAGTCTTACTATCACCCACACTCTTGCTCTCACCCACAGTCTTACTATCACCCACACTCTTGCTCTCACCCACAGTCTTACTATCACCCACACTCTTGCTCTCACCCACAGTCTTACTATCACCCACACTCTTGCTCTCACCCACAGTCTTACTATCACCCACACTCTTGCTCTCACCCACAGTCTTACTATCACCCACACTCTTGCTCTCACCCACAGTCTTACTATCACCCACACTCTTGCTCTCACCCACAGTCTTACTATCACCCACACTCTTGCTCTCACCCACAGTCTTACTATCACCCACACTTTTGCTCTCACCCACAGTCTTGCTATCACCCAGTCTTACCCTTACCATCACCCCCAGCTTTCACCCTCACCAGTATAACCAACAGCAGGATAATCTGACAGTTTTTGAAAGTTGAGAGTTTAAACAGCATCTGAGATCAAACTGATGTACAATTCTCTGTTTTTTTCCTCAGTATTGTATCCCAGTTAAGAAACAATATTATGGGAATCCCTCAGTCACACTCTGCTTTAAAAAAAAAACTAGCTTAGTATATAATATATCATTATTATAATCAAAAAGGAGCGCTAAGCCAAGTATATAATATAGAAACTACTTCTATATTTCATATACCTTCTAATTTGTCTGTTCGTCTGGAACTTCTTCGTATGTATGGACGTCTGAAACTTGCTTGGAGGCCTAGAACTTGTGTGTTTATTCTGGACATTAAAGATGCGAAATACGTAATAATAAACCAAAAATTTATGTCTATTGATCTTCTTACATAATGTTTCGAACTGTTTTATTCCCGGCTTTACAGAGAATGTACAGATGTGTACTCTATGATTCACGAGACAGTAATATCACGATTGCAAACAAACCATACCACGAGTGGAATTAGAACTCGCGGTCAGTCATAAAACTCCAGACCGACGCGTTAGCCACTGGGCCAGCTGGCTACAACAAGATTCGTCCAACTAGGTATATTTGTACACCATAGGAATGTTAGCATAAGCACGACTGTGGACTTTTATGACTAATCGCGGGTTCTAACCCCACCCGTGGTATGGTTTATGTGTACACAATCCCGAAAGTGTACATTTATGAAGATATTTTCAGTCCTCTCATGATTAATGTAGGATTATCAATGTATAAATTAATAACTTCCGAGATGTCGAGAAAAACGTGGCGAAATATATTACCTGGGAGCAATTTTTTTAAGAGAAACGAAATCACGCAGTAGATTGGTGGCCCGGTGGCCTGGTGGCTAAAGCTCCCGCTTCACACACGGAGGGCCCGGGTTCGATTCCCGGCGGGTGGAAACATTTCGACACGTTTCCTTACACCTGTTGTCCTGTTCACCTAGCAGCAAATAGGTACCTGGGTGTTAGTCGACTGGTGTGGGTCGCATCCTGGGGGACAAGATTAAGGACCCCAATGGAAATAAGTTAGACAGTCCTCGATGACGCACTGACTTTCTTGGGTTATCCTGGGTGGCTAACCCTCCGGGGTTAAAAATCCGAACGAAATCTTATCTTATCTAATGTCTTGGCATGCGAAGGGAGTTTTCTTGTATAGTTACCGCAATAATACTCACGTTTTCTATAGTGTCAGAGGCTCAGAGAGTAATGTAAAGTATAGTAAAGGGTGACAGAATTACACTCACATAGCTTTGGTTCCTCAAGGAAGGTTCCTTGATGCTGGTGAGGGGCTCTTGATCAAGGGAACGGGATCTGTGCTCCAATTCCCTGAATTAAGCCTGAATACCTTCCATTCACCCCCACAGGCGCTGTATAATCCTGCGGGTTTAGTGCTTCCCCCTTGATTATAATAATAATTAGTTCTTTGACCTGAAGTTAACGCAAATCAAATGAGGCTTCCTAAGCCAAATAATTTCGGAACCTAATTAAATGTTTTAGTGAATAAAATAAACAGGGAGTAATAATATGTAAATTACTCAATAACAGAAACAAGATTTAATATTTAATATTATATACACTATCAACTTACACCCTCTCTCAAAAATCTTCGAAAAATTAATTCATAAACGAATCTACTCCTACCTTATCTCCCAAAACATACTCAACCCCTGCCAATTTGGATTCAGGCCTAATAAAAATACTAATGATGCTATTATACACATGCTAGAACATATATACACTGCAATAGAGAAAAAAGAAGTCCCACTGGGGATCTTCATTGACTTACGTAAAGCTTTTGATACAGTTGACCATGACTTGCTCCACGTAAAATTGTCACACTATGGTATAAGAGGGCACTCCCTCAACTACCTCAAGTCATACCTCAGCAACAGAAGCCAATATGTGTATGCAAATGGGGCAAACTCCTCTGCACAACCAATTACAGTTGGTGTCCCACAGGGAAGTGTCCTTGGCCCTCTTCTCTTTCTCCTATACATAAATGACCTACCAAATGCTTCGCAATTACTCAAACCCACACTATTTGCAGATGACACTACATACGTCTTCTCCCACCCGAGCCCAGTCACGCTAGCCAATACTGTAAATACCGAATTACAGAAAATATCTACCTGGATGAGAACTAACAAACTTACACTAAACATTGACAAAACCTACTTCATTCAGTTTGGTAACAGCTACAGATGTCCCTCTTAACATAATAATAAACGGATCACCTATCACAAAGCTAACAGAGGGAAAATTCTTAGGAATCCACCTTGATAATAGACTCAAATTTCATACACATATACAACAAATTTCTAAGAAAATTTCCAAGACTGTAGGCATACTATCGAAGATACGGTACTATGCTCCACAGTCAGCCCTCCTGGCCCTATATCACTCTCTTATTTACCCCTATCTCACCTATGGAATTTGTGCATGGGGCTCAACAACAAGTAACCATCTCAGACCACTAATTACCCAACAAAAGGCTGCAGTTAGAATGATAACAAATTCTCACTATAGGCAGCACACTCCACCAATATTCAATACACTAAACCTCCTCACCATACAAAACATCCATACTTACTACTGCACCTATTACATACATAGAACACTTAACTCTGATATTAACCCTCCCCTCAAACATCTCCTTGCCAACCTCAACAGAACACATGACCATAACACAAGGCACAGATCACTCTTTGATGTTCCTCGTGTCCATCTCACACTATGTAAAAACTCAATGCACATAAAAGGCCCTAAAATCTGGAATTCATTACCTGTAAATATAAAAGAAACACTACCTGTTTATAAATTCAAGTCTCTTCTCAAAGATCACTTACTCACCCAAAACCAAATAAATACTGAATAACTGAACCTTATAAATTGTATATCTTAAATGTTTCTCACAATTATATCACATAAATGTTAAACCTAAAACCCAATCTAACTTTATTATTTTTTAAATACACTACCTAACAGAATACTCCATTCTACTGAATGTACAACAATGCATACAACCATATGACCTGTCTTTGTAATACTCACTTGTGCTTTATAGTAACCTGTTTACATTAATGTTTTATCACTGATTTCATCATTGCTTAGTTAATCTTAAGTTAATTTTAAGCCAGCCCGTAATGCTATGCATAGTATAAGTGGCTTTGGCATACTGCTCTTACCTGTATTTGTTGTACCTCTGTATGTGTGCTCAAATTTTTAAATAAATAAATAAATAAATAAATAAATTATGATTATAATCAAAACGAAGCGCTAAACCACAAGGGTTTATACACTATCAAGGACCCCAATGGAAATAGATCACTGGCTGACTCTTTTTTGGGTCATCCTGGGTTCTCTACACAAACACTGTATGTGTGTATACCCGAGGGACTGAGGGACTGACCACCTCAAAACTTTAAGGGTGATGGACTGATTACATCGTCTTCAAGTATCTTCTGCTTCTATCAACTTTTCTGTACTCGACTGAAGAAGCCTACTGTGTAGGCGAAACGTTTCGAAATAAAGATACCTAACTGTTGCATATGTGTCTTACCTGACAAGTTCTGGCGGAACAGTGATGTTGGTTCAGCAAGTTCTGGCGGAACAGTGATGTTGGTTTAGCAAGTTCTGGCGGAACAGTGATGTTGGTTTAGCAAGTTCTGGCGGAACAGTGATGTTGGTTCAGCAAGTTCTGGCGGAACAGTGATGTTGGTTTAGCAAGTTCTGGCGGAACAGTGATGTTGGTTCAACAAGTTCTGGTGGAACAGTGATGTTGGTTCAGCAAGTTCTGGCGGAACAGTGATGTTGGTTTAACAAGTTCTGGTGGAACAGTGATGTTGGTTCAGCAAGTTCTGGCGGAACAGTGATGTTGGTTCAGCAAGTTCTGGCGGAACAGTGATGTTGGTTTAGCAAGTTCTGGCGGAACAGTGATGTTGGTTTAGCAAGTTCTGGCGGAACAGTGATGTTGGTTTAGCAAGTTCTGGCGGAACAGTGATGTTGGTTCAGCAAGTTCTGGCGGAACAGTGATGTTGGTTTAGCAAGTTCTGGCGGAACAGTGATGTTGGTTCAACAAGTTCTGGTGGAACAGTGATGTTGGTTCAGCAAGTTCTGGCGGAACAGTGATGTTGGTTTAACAAGTTCTGGTGGAACAGTGATGTTGGTTCAGCAAGTTCTGGCGGAACAGTGATGTTGGTTTAACAAGTTCTGGTGGAACAGTGATGTTGGTTCAACATGTTCTGGCGGAACAGTGATGTTGGTTCAACAAGTTCTGGTGGAACAGTGATGTTGGTTCAACAAGTTCTGGCGGAACAGTGATGTTGGTTCAACAAGTTCTGGCGGAACAGTGATGTTGGTTCAACAAGTTCTGGTGGAACAGTGATGTTGGTTCAACATGTTCTGGCGGAACAGTGATGTTGGTTCAACAAGTTCTGGTGGAACAGTGATGTTGGTTCAACAAGTTCTGGTGGAACAGTGATGTTGGTTCAACAAGTTCTGGTGGAACAGTGATGTTGGTTCAACAAGTTCTGGTGGAACAGTGATGTTGGTTCAACAAGTTCTGGCGGAACAGTGATGTTGGTTCAACAAGTTCTGGCGGAACAGTGATGTTGGTTCAACAAGTTCTGGTGGAACAGTGATGTTGGTTCAACATGTTCTGGCGGAACAGTGATGTTGGTTCAACAAGTTCTGGTGGAACAGTGATGTTGGTTCAACAAGTTCTGGTGGAACAGTGATGTTGGTTCAACAAGTTCTGGTGGAACAGTGATGTTGGTTCAACAAGTTCTGGTGGAACAGTGATGTTGGTTCAACAAGTTCTGGTGGAACAGTGATGTTGGTTCAACAAGTTCTGGTGGAACAGTGATGTTGGTTCAACAAGTTCTGGCGGAACAGTGATGTTGGTTCAACAAGTTCTGGCGGAACAGTGATGTTGGTTCAACAAGTTCTGGTGGAACAGTGATGTTGGTTCAACATGTTCTGGCGGAACAGTGATGTTGGTTCAACAAGTTCTGGTGGAACAGTGATGTTGGTTCAACAAGTTCTGGTGGAACAGTGATGTTGGTTCAACAAGTTCTGGTGGAACAGTGATGTTGGTTCAACAAGTTCTGGTGGAACAGTGATGTTGGTTCAACAAGTTCTGGCGGAACAGTGATGTTGGTTCAGCAAGTTCTGGCGGAACAGTGATGTTGGTTTAGCAAGTTCTGGCGGAACAGTGATGTTGGTTTAGCAAGTTCTGGCGGAACAGTGATGTTGGTTTAGCAAGTTCTGGCGGAACAGTGATGTTGGTTCAGCAAGTTCTGGCGGAACAGTGATGTTGGTTTAGCAAGTTCTGGCGGAACAGTGATGTTGGTTCAACAAGTTCTGGTGGAACAGTGATGTTGGTTCAGCAAGTTCTGGCGGAACAGTGATGTTGGTTTAACAAGTTCTGGTGGAACAGTGATGTTGGTTCAGCAAGTTCTGGCGGAACAGTGATGTTGGTTTAACAAGTTCTGGTGGAACAGTGATGTTGGTTCAACATGTTCTGGCGGAACAGTGATGTTGGTTCAACAAGTTCTGGTGGAACAGTGATGTTGGTTCAACAAGTTCTGGCGGAACAGTGATGTTGGTTCAACAAGTTCTGGCGGAACAGTGATGTTGGTTCAACAAGTTCTGGTGGAACAGTGATGTTGGTTCAACATGTTCTGGCGGAACAGTGATGTTGGTTCAACAAGTTCTGGTGGAACAGTGATGTTGGTTCAACAAGTTCTGGTGGAACAGTGATGTTGGTTCAACAAGTTCTGGTGGAACAGTGATGTTGGTTCAACAAGTTCTGGTGGAACAGTGATGTTGGTTCAACAAGTTCTGGCGGAACAGTGATGTTGGTTCAACAAGTTCTGGCGGAACAGTGATGTTGGTTCAACAAGTTCTGGTGGAACAGTGATGTTGGTTCAACATGTTCTGGCGGAACAGTGATGTTGGTTCAACAAGTTCTGGTGGAACAGTGATGTTGGTTCAACAAGTTCTGGTGGAACAGTGATGTTGGTTCAACAAGTTCTGGTGGAACAGTGATGTTGGTTCAACAAGTTCTGGTGGAACAGTGATGTTGGTTCAACAAGTTCTGGTGGAACAGTGATGTTGGTTCAACAAGTTCTGGTGGAACAGTGATGTTGGTTCAACAAGTTCTGGCGGAACAGTGATGTTGGTTCAACAAGTTCTGGCGGAACAGTGATGTTGGTTCAACAAGTTCTGGTGGAACAGTGATGTTGGTTCAACATGTTCTGGCGGAACAGTGATGTTGGTTCAACAAGTTCTGGTGGAACAGTGATGTTGGTTCAACAAGTTCTGGTGGAACAGTGATGTTGGTTCAACAAGTTCTGGTGGAACAGTGATGTTGGTTCAACAAGTTCTGGTGGAACAGTGATGTTGGTTCAACAAGTTCTGGCGGAACAGTGATGTTGGTTCAACAAGTTCTGGCGGAACAGTGATGTTGGTTCAACAAGTTCTGGTGGAACAGTGATGTTGGTTCAACATGTTCTGGCGGAACAGTGATGTTGGTTCAACAAGTTCTGGTGGAACAGTGATGTTGGTTCAACAAGTTCTGGCGGAACAGTGATGTTGGTTCAACAAGTTCTGGTGGAACAGTGATGTTGGTTCAACAAGTTCTGGCGGAACAGTGATGTTGGTTCAACAAGTTCTGGCGGAAGAAGTAAAGAAGTAATTTTAAGTTCTGGAACGCCTAGAAAATCCAAATTATTGGCACTTCATGTTTATTATTCAAACTTGAACAAAATAATTGGAAACAGTATTAGAGGCAGGACTAAACTAGTTTTTTTTCTGATAGAACAATAAGTTTCTAAAATTCCAAATAAAAACTGAGCAGCAGACAATAGTCACTATAATGTCCATTTTTTTCGTATACTATTTAAACTTACCACAACACCATACGTCTTTTTTTTATAACACTTAAATGGCATAAAGTGATGTCTAGACAAGATGAAGTACCAATTTGTAAGTTTATCGACACGTTCATACTGAGGACGTGTCATGTACACATACTGTAGACGTGTCATGTACACAAACATACTGTGGACGTGTCATGTACACAAACATACTGGAGCAGGAGCAGCAGAAAAGTAGGAGCATCAGTAGCAGCAGCAGCAACCCTTCCCAAGTGACATCCGCCAAAACCTCAGAATGATCGGAGAAACTAATCGCTAAAGGTCGCGCATTACGTACAGCCACACTTCTAGACACGTATATTCTATCAAGCCTTGCAGCATACCCGTCCCTTACAGAAGTATGCGCTACCCCACCATCATCTTGACTCACTGTAATAAAGTTGGTAGAATTATCGACAATATGTAAAGTAAAAGGACACAAGTGCAACTAATGTAACATTTTATAGTGACAACGTTTCGCTCTCCAGGAGCTTTATCAAGGTCCTGGAGAGCGAAACGTTGCCACAATAAAATGTCACATTAGTTGCACTTGTGTCCTTTTACTTTACATCTTGACTCACGTCAATCACCCCGACTCCTCGCAACAAATCCTCTAGAAACTCAGAGTAAAAACCACTGCCTCTTGGCTCGACATCCTTTCTACGCATAACACAATTCCAATCATCCCCCAAGATTGTTATCTCAGGGAGGGACCGGAAATAAAGTAGACTCTCCTGGAAACCGTCTTCACGCGGACATCCCGTTCAGCCTGGCCGTTTACGCCAATGAATCCCACCTTTACCCCTCCCAACCACCGATCTACTCATATAACACGGCCCCTGTGGCAGCACCTCTTGAGATGACACCTTATTGTGTATCACCTGCCGCCGATGACACTGGGCTGCCATATGATCAAAAGCAGGGCCCGTGTGGCAGCACCTCTTGAGATGACACCTTATTGTGTATCACCTGCCGCCGATGACACTGGGCTGCCATATGATCAAAAGCATTGCATAAACGACACGTTCGAAGTTGACCAACATAATGAACATACACTTGGGTCCGGAAACCGTCTAAATGGACATAAGAGGGTACAGGCTGTTGTAGCATCATTTTTAAGGGCGAAAGAGCCTTCAGGCAGCCCAGCATAAGGTCCATCCTTCTACACTCCTAAAGTAGCAGCATGAACAGTCCCATACTTGTTAAAAATAGTCAGCAAGTCACACTGTTGCCTCGAAGGGGACATTCCTCACCTTCACCCATGTAATACATTTTAACACGTCATGAAGACACACCTCAACAGCAGAATTGACAGATATGCGCCTCTCTTGAAAAGTGTCAACGATCTTGGAGTAAAAGCCGGCGCTGTTAAACTTGAGAAATATCCTCGACGTTCCATTAAATGACACGCCGTAAAATCCTTCGTTTACTATGCCATATACATCACGAAGAATAATGGGTAGTAACACAGGCACCGTAGATCCGCTCAGAGTCCCACGCACAAGCTCAACACACACTGTGTTTATGCGTCGTCCATGTCGATCCGCCACAGCTCACTACCCGCCACCAGGTGTCAACAGGGGCAGTCGCAGCGCACATCCTCTCAGCCCGCGGGTTGAGAGACGAATCCAATAGTAGTAGTAATAAGATTAATAATAATAATAATAGTTGTAGTAGTAATAGTAGCAGCAGTAATAGTAGTAGCAGTAGTAGAAGTAGTAGCAGTAGTAGCAGCAGCAGTAGCAGTTGTAGCAATGGTAAGTCCATGTACTCACTTCGTGCTACCTTCAGCTCTATCCCCACAAACTCCAGCCAAGAAATAAAAACATCATCTTTTCATCTCAAAATATAATACTGTAATATAATACCTATCGTTCGCTTGTTTCTGTGTACAATCTCGTCTAATATCTTGCTCGACGTGATATATACTCCCTCTCCTCAGCTACCATTACCCAGCATCACCCAATCACCCAGAAGTATATATTTATATCCCCACCTCTCCCCCAACTAGGGGGCGTGGGCCCCTCGGGAGACACGAAGAGCATATTCGGGATCACATTGAAAAAGCAATAATACCTCGAATTGGTCGGCCTTTCCGGATCACATGCGTCATCCACACTGAAGAATGCTATCATTTACATAGTTCAACACCGCGCTGCGGGCCAGGCCAGCCATCCACATACACACTTTGCCCAAGCGGTAAAAATGAGGCTTATAATCTCCTGATCTCAAAGACAGACTCTTCATAAAAACAGAAGAAAGTTTTTAATCGCGAGTCTCTGTGCCGACGGCAAAAGGAGGCAAAATGAAGGAGGGAAGAAGGGAGGGAGGGAGGGAGGGAGAGAGAGAGAGAGAGAGAGAGAGAGAGAGAGAGAGAGAGAGAGAGAGAGAGAGAGAGAGAGAGAGAGAGAGAGAGAGAGAGAGAGAGAGAGAGAGAGGAGAGAGAAATGGATAGATAGATATATCACTGGACTTGGAAAGTCTTCACCGAGGCTCTCTACCGAGAACTATCTACTGTCTAGATTAACGAGGACTGTCAATTATTATACAAGAATGAGTCAAGGACAGACAAGTGAAAGTCATTTCTTCACACATTCCGTCCCCTCCGGTACGAAAACAGGATGAACCAAAAATATGTTATTCGATATTGGAATAATGGCATAGAATTTACAGGAGGGTTGACAGCTATTAGATGAAGCTAGTGTAAAGTAAAAACACTGTACCCATCATTACTTCTGCTCGGACATTAATTCATATGGTATTCAATGAATAAATGTTGGAAAAAAAAGGAAAAAATCCGAATTTTCAATATTTTACATTTTTTACAGCTCTGCTCTCATAAAAATTGTTTTCAATCCTCTAAGAAAGAATATTTTATTATTATCTTTTTATGACAAAAAAATCAATAAAAAATTTAAAATTTGCACCTATTAAGTTAAATTCAATAAAATATACTTCAAATTACTGTAAAATAAACCGACCAGAAAAGGTATTCTCTAGTTACTACAAGGAAACCAGGTTATTTAATAAAACTGTCAAGTTTTAAATTTTTGTAGCTCAGAGAGAAAGACAAACGTACTTTTAAAATATCTAATCAACGTTTATAATCTGACGTCTATCACAAAATGCATTCTACAGTAATAGCTCTGAATCTATTGATTCCAAGTTTTTATTACACGTTCATTAAAATTTCAAATTTGCAGTTAAGGGGCACGTAAGTTCCCTGTCTTATAGTAATATATTTTTCCCTCATAATCTACCTTGTCCATAATTACTACCTCATTTGCTTTTGTAAAGAGAGTCCAGGATCTTTCCTTAATTCATGGTATAACTTAACAAATCTTAATTCGTCTAGGATCTTTACTTAATTCATGGTATAACTTAACAAATCTTTGAGGACAATTGTGTTGCAGAGGTCTGAATTTTGCTCAGACCTCTGCAAAGATTTGTTAAGTTATACCATGAATTAAGGAAAGATCCTAGACGAATTAAGATTTGTTAAGTTATACCAAGAATTAAGGAAAGATCCTAGACGAATTAAGATTTGTTAAGTTATACCATGAATTAAGGAAAGATCGTTCCGAAAGCAGACAATGCAAATGCGAGAGTAAATATGGACAAGGTAGATTAGTTGGGAAAAATAAACATGATATTAGGAACCAGGGACACTCAATCGCCTCATATATTCTAAAGTTGAAGGGTGTTATCCTTATGTAATGTATCAGAATAAATATTTCGAATCTGATAACACGAAACATTATTTATTGAATGGAAATCATAATCACTTTTTATGCAATAAAAAGGCAAACTTTGCTTCTGGGAACATATTTCTGGGCTGAAAGTTTAAAGCCAAGCAGAAAAGGTATTCTGTAGTTATGTTACGGATCCCAACGATTCATCGACACCATACCCAGCCCTTCTAGGGTAGGGTGGGTGCCTGAGCCCGAGCTTTCAGCTCACATGACTGTCATTCCCATTAGCCCCCTTGGGGAGGGGATGGCAGACCAGAGAGGCCTAGCTTCTCCCTACGAGAATCTAGGCCTGGGGACAGTAGGTCCCAAAGATGAGGAGGTACTTGTGCCTCCTCCCATGGGAGACTTAGGTCTCAGACACTCCCTAAAGAGGGAGCCAAGGCCGGGCCACCACTTGGAAAAGACCCGGCCCGGGAGAATACCGGCGAATCTTTAATAATATTAATAATCCCAACGATTCCGAGTTCTGTTAATAAATTTAGCGCACTGAAAAGTTTGCCACACAAAAACGACGAAACTTAAGATAGAAGAGCCACTGAGAAGAGATAGTGTGGCATGCAAAGAGTACGTAACCTTTATTCGGCGCATGGACACACCCTCATTTACAGGCTATCTCCCCCAACCAGCGAACCAGGTTGCTAAGAGTTGATGATGGGGCCCCATCGTTCAACTAGTGACCAGGTTCTAGCCAATAAGAAGGTGGGATTGACAATCGCAGAGGTTATGTGGATACCGCTCTCCTGTCTGCCCTTGTCATTCCCACTCTAGAGCTGGTTGAAGCACGGTCTGCTATCTTGTGGCTTCTATTTCTGCCTTGCTTACCGTGGAGTGCACTATATTTATCACTGTACATAGTGTACATATTGCTGTTATAATTGGTGAAGGATAATATAAGTCTAAACTTTTTCTACTGTGTTTATTTGCTCCCATTACACCTGGGATAACAGGCCATTTGAAATCCTAGGTTGTAATATGGGTAGCCTGTCCGAGAGCTGGACTTAGAGAAACGGTTGAGCTTAGGGTGAAGCTTGTAGCAGGAACATTGTGTAGCTTGCTGTTTCGCTTCGCTTTACAAATTTTGCGTGTCAGTTGCTTATGATCAGCCTTGCTATTGTGTGATCGTTCAACAGCTCGCTACTAGCTTGTTCAGTGTGCTCGCTTCGCTACGGTCAATCTTGTGTGCAGTCGGCTTTGCTTGTATGCGTATTCTGCAATCGTACTGTGCATAGCTAAGCGTGTTCTGCAAATTAAAGTGTTACGTTGGGGTATTCGTACTGTGCATAGCGAATAACTTATGCCACCTAGACGAGTCAGACGCCTGGTGTCGGCATATACTTTGCATAACCTACCTAAATTGTCCCTACAGCGTTGTTGGCAAATTGCTCGTTCCATTGGCATTCCCTATAAACGCACTCTCACAGCTGCGCAACTGCGTTCACTTATTGCTGACATACTTATTGAAGAAGAGATGGCACATCAAACTCCTCCCTCTACGGGAGCTAAGGAAAAAACTTTTATGTTCTCGCATGAGGAAGATGATACACCTACGGAGCAAAATGGTCAGTATGGTGCAGCTGGGTTGTCTCAAGGTGAATCAGCGTCGTTGGCACTTGAGCTGGCAAAAATCACGCTGGAGCAAACTAGGGAACAGAGAGCATTCGCAAGGGAAGAATTTGATAGGGAAAGAGAAAGGAGGCAGTTTTCGCATTCTGTAAACGATTTCAGTTTACAAAAAGCAGTACAGCTTGTTCCCCGCTTCAATGAGGCCGAACCAGAGCAATTTTTCGAAAGCTTCGAAAATCAGGCTCGAGCCTTGAGGTGGCCGGAACAGCACTGGGCAGCGTTGGTTCATACAGCATTATTGGGTAAGGCACAGGAATTTACGTCGGTATTAACTGACGCTGAATTCTCTGATTATCAAGTAGTGAAGACCACAGTGTTGGGAGCATATACATGTATCCCAGCTAAATATCGTAAGACCTTCAAATTGAACAGGCGGCAGCTTGGTCAATCCCTGGTGGACTTTGTGAGACAGCAAACCAAAGCTTTTACCAGCTGGTATAAAGCGAGTGGTGTCTCTAACTTTGAGGAGCTGGTGCAGCTTATTCTGATTGATAACCTGCTGGAGTCTGTGGGACCAGAGGTTCGTGTCTTTCTGCAGGATCGTGACTTAACCACTGCATTGGAGGCGGCCAGGTTGGCTGATACCTTCGAAACGAACCGCTCCTTGTCCGAGCGGTCCCGTCTCTCTTTTCAACAGTCTGGCGTGAGCAGAGATCGACAACATTGGAGAATGAAGTGCCAGCCGGAGGGAGAGCGTCTACGTCATCCAACCAAGTCACCTGGTGAGCCACGCTTCTCAACATATGGTCCCCCTGCGGAGAGGCAAACTACTTATGGAGCATCTCGACAACAATATCCAGAGAGGCACCAGCCAGAACGACACCACTTGCAACGTCATCAGGGAGTAAAGGGCAAGCCTGTCGTCTGCTTCAGGTGCAATAAAGTAGGTCACATCAGTTCCAACTGCCCCCAAAAACCTCAACCCATCGGGAAAATCTCTAATATCCCTAGTAACATGTCCCCTAGAGAAGTAGAAAAAGGTATGGCCCCTTATTATTGCGAAAGTCTTATTTCCCTTCAGGAAAACTCAGAACCAACTAAAGTAAATACCTTTAGAGATACTGGAGCATATTGCTCACTTGTCAGAGAAGGAATATTACCCCTTTCAGGGAATACTTCCTTGAATTCCTCAGTTTTATTGGAAGCCTATGGAGGAGCTATATATTCAGTTCCTTTGCATAAAATTTATGTACAGTGCAAATATTACACTGGGTACTTGACTGTAGGTATCTCAAAAGGATTTCCCATGAAAAATGCCATGTTATTACTGGGTAATAACATTACTACTGTTACTTCGTGTCCTGAACCTATAATGATTAATGCTTCTCCAGTGTTGGCCATAACTCGGGCAACATCCCAAGGGTTGTCTGGGGAGAATGTTGACCTATCCTTGGACGACTCCGATCTCGGAATAGCCACGTTGTTTTATGAGACACACCGGCCGGAGTCTCGTAAATCAAGTGAACAGACCCCGATCAAGCCTTCCTATTCCCAGGTTGCAGGATTGCCAGATGTCTCTGTTTCCATGCCCGAGGGACTGTCCTTCCGGGAGGAACAACGAAAGGACCCTTCTTTAAAATTCGCTTTTCAGGCAGCCATGGGTAAATCCTCTTTGGGTCATCCAGTCAAGTATGAAGTTAAAAATGATTATTTGGTTTGCACTGAGACTGGTAAGGAGATAGAGAGCCGGCAATTATACGACAGGTTAGTGGTTCCAACCAAGTATAGACCTCAGATATTAAATATAGCTCATAATACGTCATCAGGAGGTCACTTAGGAATTACAAAAACCTTGTATAGAATCACAAAAGAATTTTATTGGCCAAAATTAAAGAAAGATGTAAAGAATCATATTAGGTGTTGCCGAGAATGTCAGCAAGTTGGAAAACCTGGACATTCCATTAAACCTGCACCTCTCCAACCCATACCTGCTGATGGAGAACCTTTTGCAGATTTAATTATAGATTGTGTAGGTCCACTACCTAAGTCAAAGTCTGGAAATCAGTATTTATTTACAATTATGGATAAAGTAACCAGATATCCTGAAGCGATCCCAATGCGTAGTATCAATACTAAAGCTATTCTCAAAGCTTTAACAAAATTCATTTCTTGTTTTGGCATTCCTAAAACTATACAAAGTGATCAAGGTACTAACTTCACTGCCAAAGCATTTAGGGAAGTATTAACTAGGTTAGGGATAATTCACAACTTATCCACTGCCTATCACCCTCAGTCCCAAGGCGCCTTGGAAAGATTCCACCAAACATTAAAAACAATGATGAAGTTTTTGCATGCACTTTCCGACAGATTGGGATGAATCTCTACCTTTGTTGCTGTTCTCAGTACGAGAGACGGTGCAAGAGTCTACAGGGTATAGTCCGTTTGAGCTGATCTTTGGGCACAATGTACGAGGTCCTCTTCGGGTGCTCAAAGAAGGATGGATGGGAGAAGACGTAAGCTCAGCACTCTACAACCCGTCTTCAAGGTTGCAGGTGGCACGTGAGTTAGCCACGGCTAACCTAAAGATAGCTCAAAGTAAGATGAAACAGAGGTATGACAAAAGTGCACAATTCCGCTCCTTCCATCCAGGAGACAAGGTGTTGGTGCAGGAACCTATACCTGGCCACACCTTGAAAGCTAGATTTACGGGACCTATGCAGATAGTAAGTAGATTATCTGATTTAAATTATGTGGTAGCTCCCATTGATAAGACCTCAAAAACAAAAACTTACCACATTAATCAAATCAAGGCCTTTCATACACCAGATAAAGTCCCAGTAATGACTCTGTCCTCTACCTCTGAGGACGACTCTGACTCTTTGCACTCTATCTCTGAAATTAATACTAAACTTTCAAATTCTGTCCTCCTCAAGGATCCTAGCCCGTTAATGGATGGATTATCTGAAATACAAGCAACCAATTTAACTGAGCTTCTACAGTCATATCCTAATATTTTTTCGGATGTGCCGAAAAAATGTACGTTAGGTTACCATGATGTAGATGTGGGAAAATCTAAACCAATTAAACTCTCCCCCTACAGAGCTAATCCTGAAAAGCAGAGGCTACTTCAGCAGGAAGTAGACTTCTTGTTAGAACATGGTTTAGTGGAGGAGTCATCTAGTCCATGGGCTTCACCGTGCATCCTAGTAAAAAAGGCTGATGGAGGGTTTCGTATGTGCACAGACTACCGTAAAGTGAACGAGGTCACAATCAGATGCTTACCCTCTTCCTCGTCTGGATGACGTAATTGACTTTGTGGGTAAGGCTACTTTTGTGTCCAAATTAGATCTCCTTAAAGGTTACTATCAGGTACCTTTGACAGATAAGGCGAAGGAAATCTCTGCCTTCGTAATTCCAGGAGGTCATTATCAGTATACAGTTACCCCCTTCGGAATGAAAAATTCCCCCTCTTCATTCCAGAAACTCGTCCATCAGGCTATTAAAGGACTTGAAGGCACGGCAGCATACCTAGATGATATTGTTGTGGTGTCTGATACTTGGGATCAACACCTACTTAGACTTAAAGCTCTGTTTGAGACCTTTAAGAATTCCCAATTAACAGTTAATTTATCTAAATCTTCCTTTGGCCAGGCCACTATCACTTTTCTAGGCCATGAAGTAGGTAGTGGTAATGTTGCACCTAAACTTGCTAAAGTTCTTTCGATTAAAGATTATCCAGTTCCTCATGATAGGAAATCTCTTCAACGTTTCCTAGGCATGATAGGATTTTACAGAAGATTCTGTAAGAATTTCTCAGATATTGTAGCCCCTCTTACCTCTCTTACCAGTCATAAAGTTCCCTTTAATTGGACGTCAGATTGTAACACTGCTTTTAATAAAGCAAAAAGATTATTGTGCTCTGCACCCATTCTCCTGTCTCCAGACTTCTCCAAACCTTTTTCATTACAGGTTGATGCTTGTGAGTCTGGGGTTGGGGCGGTACTATTACAAATCGGGAACAAGGAGCTGCAGCCAATCGCATACTTTTCAGCTAAATTCCAGCCACATCAGAGAGCTTACTCTACCATTGAAAAAGAAGCCCTCGCGCTGGTAATGGCTTTGGAGCATTTTGATGTTTATGTGGGCCAGACATCGCAGGTGGTCACAGTCTACAGTGATCACAACCCGTTAGTCTATCTCCAAGCCATGAAGAATCACAACACAAGGCTTATGCGTTGGGCGCTCAGGCTGCAGCCCTACAATATCAGAATTCATTATATTGCCGGCAAAGAAAATGTGTTGGCAGACTCTTTGTCAAGAGTCTAGTTTATTATTTTATTTAGGTTAGGATGTATTTGTGGTAACCCCTTTCAAGCTCTTTTTTTTATCCCCTGATGTGGGGGTTTTTTTTTAGTGAGGGGATGCGGGCTACCGTCCGCCTGTATCTTGGACCTATGCTAGCCTGTCTGACTGCTGTCTCACTCTAAGTTTAGGGTTTGGCTTTTGGTCACTAGGAAAGCTGAGCTCTATCTAAGAGTTGGATGGTGGAGAGGATAGGCGGTCCCATTATTTTGTGCCATGGCGGCACGGTTACCACTGGGAGGTGGCAGCCTAATCCTGAGCCTTCTCGGGGGTGGGGGTGTGGCATGCAAAGAGTACGTAACCTTTATTCGGCGCATGGACACACCCTCATTTACAGGCTATCTCCCCCAACCAGCGAACCAGGTTGCTAAGAGTTGATGATGGGGCCCCATCGTTCAACTAGTGACCAGGTTCTAGCCAATAAGAAGGTGGGATTGACAATCGCAGAGGTTATGTGGATACCGCTCTCCTGTCTGCCCTTGTCATTCCCACTCTAGAGCTGGTTGAAGCACGGTCTGCTATCTTGTGGCTTCTATTTCTGCCTTGCTTACCGTGGAGTGCACTATATTTATCACTGTACATAGTGTACATATTGCTGTTATAATTGGTGAAGGATAATATAAGTCTAAACTTTTTCTACTGTGTTTATTTGCTCCCATTACACCTGGGATAACAGGCCATTTGAAATCCTAGGTTGTAATAGTGTCGAATGTACGAGTATATAACATGATTTAACAGGAATTAAAATAATGTTCTATTTTACACCTAAAATTGGCAGTTGTGTCTACACACCTTAATTTCACTTCCCGCCGACATCGAACTAGGAGGAACCTGATTTTTAAGGTCTGAAGTTACCACTCAGTGGACATTATGAAGCTGCTGGAGCCATTCTGGGATGCTGAGAATGGGTCCTATAACTCTGGTCAAAGAGTTATGTTAATTATTCATTGAATCTTCACCTACCTACCATACACTAGCGCTGAAAACTTTTGCCTATGGGACGAAGCCATCTAGTGTTATGAGCAAAATTACAACGAAAATCTGATAGAAAATATGATACACTCTCTTAACGGTTTCAGAGTGTGTACCTGTGTATACCACGAGATCTGTTGTCATACTGATGGTACACAGAACCGTTGAGATGAAGAATTACTAGGGTATCTTCACTTCCAAAACGTTTCGCCAGTTCAACCGAAATTTTTAGTCGAACACAGGTAAACATATCGCTGGAAACAGTATTAATGGGTTTGACGTGATCATTTTTTCCTTATTAGGACACGGAGACTTCGAGTTTCCATTCACACCTTTAAGATACTGAAGACCTGAACACATCCAAACACGTAAAAACTATTTGAAGTGCTAAGTAAATCCTTACCAAGAAACAATTTAAAAAAATAAGGCAGAAGATGAACGTATTCAAAGTTTTTTATTGCAAATAAAATTGTAACAGAGTGAACTAAACTAACCGCTAAAACCGCAAGCAGGAAGACAATACAGTCTTTCAAGAACCCGCTGGAGAAGCACACTGCAAATGTAGGGCTCAACAAGATTCAGTCTTGGAGCAACCTGAAGCCAACGAATTTTTGATGTTGGGTTAGTAACTGCACCAGGACGATCAGTTGACAACGAGGCAACGAACTTAATAACAGTAATTGATAAATAAGGAACATTGACAAAACTTGGTTATATGTATTTCCTGAACCTTTCGCCTACACGTTAGGCTCGTTCAGTTGAATTCAGGTGAATATCACGCTGAAAGCAGTTAAGGTAATGATGACGTGATTAATCCTTCACCCTTGGTGGGAGACGGTCAGTAGCTCAACCGTAAAGCCTGACTTTATATACTAAAGCAGAGGTGAAGTGAAGCAGTTAAAGCTGACATCACAGGAGCGCGAGGAATACGAATAAATGTAAGTCATGCTAACAAACCATACCACGGATGGGGATAGAACCCGCGATCAGAGAGTCTCAAAACTCCAGATTATTGTGGCTAGCTGGTCCAGTGGCTAACGCGACGGTCTGGAGTTTTGAGACTCTCTGATCGCGGGTTCTATCCCCATCCGGGGTATGGTTTGTTTGCAATCGTGTCATTACGATTTCGTGAGTTAAGTCATGCTTAACAGTTGATAAGCAAAGTAGTTGATTTCCATATACCAAGATATTATAGTGTTCCTGTGTCAGACAAGTGATGAATAAGACATTCGAATCACTTGAGCACCATTTTATCATCTCTGTTCAACTCTAGTGAAGGAGGGCGGCCTCGTACCTAGGCTTTAGGCTTGAGTCACTGACCACCTCCTACTAAGGTTAATAGGAACTGATCACCTCAAAATTATTTCTCCGGCTTCCTCCATTGTATTCGCCTATATTCGTCTATGGCTACCTGTTGAGTAGGCGAAACCTATCGGAAATAAAGGTATCCTAGTGTTGCTAATGTGTCTTAGTCAACAACTCATCAGTATTGTTACCACCAATAATATGATAATAGTAGCGGTAGCAGCAGCTGCTTGTGTCAGTCTTAACAAATCTCGTGGTAACCAAAATTTTTTTTTTTATATATTTTATTTAAAAGAGTGCTATACAAAATGACAGAAATATATTAAAAAAATACTCGAAAAAAGGTTAATGCACAAGAATCTCACTTGACCCTAACACATAACAACGACACCATACAGTACAATGGTAATACACCTCACACACAACATACCGTATATTACAGTGGTATCACACTCTCACACACAACATACCGTATATTACAGTGGTATTACACTCTCACACACAACACACTGTATATTACAGTGGTATTACACTCTCACACACAACACACCGTATATTACAGTGGTATTACACTCTCACACACAACACACCGTATATTACAGTGGTATTACACTCTCACACACAACACACCGTATATTACAGTGGTAATACACTCTCACACACAACACACCGTATATTACAGTGGTAATACTCTCACACACAACACACCGTATATTACAGTGGTAATACACTCTCACACACAACACACCGTATATTACAGTGGTAATACACTCTCACACACAACACACCGTATATTACAGTGGTAGTGTTTTTTTTTATTGTTGTTTACACAAACACACACGTATACACAACATGACACTACATCAGGCACATACTAGGTGAGGCTTCCGCCTGTCAACACACACGTATGCAAAACTTAATCTAGGATCTCAGGTGCCCAACAGAGCACCACGATACTCAAACATTAATTTAGGCGATTATCACGAGATCTTAACATAGACACAGGTATTTACGATTCAAAGAATGAAACATCCAATATAACAAAAATACGATGTGATATTTTATATCTCAACAAAACACAAAGAAAAAAATAATGCTATCTGTTACATGTAATATAATATTACTGAAAAGCACACTATAACACAGCATAAAATATAAACTTAAAATAAGTACCAATCACTTATGGTAGGAAACACATCTATACAATATACACCAATGACTTGTATCGAGAGATAAATGACGGAAGACCTTTTAACTTCTGTACATACGAAGTGTTAACAGTTATAGCGACGTCACCATCACATAGGAGACGTATATAAACACAGATATAACAAAACATTCACATAACTATTGTACACAATTAGTCACAGCTGACCAGCCCGCTAGATTACTCACTGAACGCTCACAAATTATCTCAAATATCTTAACTCCAAAGCTTTATATTCAGACGGGAAGTCTTTCTCCCATCTCCCCTCATATACCAACCTATTTCGACACTGTCCTATGAATCGTTCCTGCTAAAACCCGTATTCTACTATTACCTTCAACGTGCCTCATAGCCCATAGCACATAAATATAATCGACGACGACGTACGACACCGCACGTTGTACACACGTGTCAACCCCACCTACATCAAAACTCAACGCTCGGAGCGCCGACAAACATCCCCCACCCCCACCAAGCGCAAAACCCTACTGAACCACTCACGTACCATACCTAAAGCTTTACAGAAATACACAACGTGAAAAGCGGATTCCTCCGCCCCGCACGCCGAACAACCCCGGTCCTCCTCCAAACGCCGATTATACAACACCATCCCGGACGGCAAGATTCCATGCAAAAATTTAAAAAACACTTCCCGTACTTGACGAAGGACACGCAGCTGTTGAACCCGCCTCCATATATCACTCCACGCGTACATGGGAAACATTCCTTCAACTCGCACCACGACTCTCTCCATACCTGCCCTTTCCAATGTACATAATTTAACACTCCGGATGTCCCGCATGCGCAATAACACGCGGTGCATCGTCTCGCACCTAATTAAATCCCTCCCTGCCCACCACCTGCGCAGGTCGCGATATATTTCAGTTAACCCACCATGCATCCCACCCAGTCGGACAAAACGACGCTTCACGTAACATGCTATGACACGAGCCCCTAGACCTAGAGGAATGAAACCTAACCCTCCTTGATGCATTGGTATCTCTACCACCGCTCTTGCGAGCCAATCGCACCCCGAGCCCCACAAAAATCTATAAACTCTATGCAAAAGACGTTTGACGTCCCCCTGCAACAGAGGATACAGTGCAGCAACATGCCATACTTTACTATAAAGCAGAACATTAATGACCACCGCCCTCTGGTGCAGGGTTATATGTCGCGGCCGTAGACTATTTAAACGTACCACCCTCCTCGAATTACATGCCCTCGTCTGATCAAGCTCTCGCATATACTGAATAACACACATAGTGATACGATCAACCACCGTCCACGTCTCTGTACCAACCCCATCCCCCACCCACTCCCAACTCTATAATCTTCGATTTTTCTCTATTAACACACATCCCCGTAGTCTTACAAAATACATCAACAAGTCTCCCAACAAAACCCAATTGCTCCCTCGTACGTAATAGCACAGTAGTAGCATCTACATAACCCACAAGGGCCGGTCGACCACTACTCGAACCCCACGACGAATCTACTTCCCGCCCACAAACAGCCCAGTAAAAAGGGTCCTGCATACAAGCAAAAAGCATTTGAGACATGGGGCATCCCTGTCGAATGCCCCTGTTCAGGTGGACAAAGACACCTAACTTCCCATTAATTTGTACAAAGAACGGGCCCACATGACGACCTCATTTCCAAAATCCTGCCATCTCATGAACTTCCACAGCACCTCCCTTTCTACACTATCAAAAGCAGCTTGCCAGTCTAAAGCCAAAACAACAACCCTGCCCCTCGTTCCGCATTCCTCAACAAACTCCCTGATATTCCCATGACCATCATACATAGACCTACCCGGCATGCCAAACTGACCCTTATGGATTACCTTATCAAACACTTTCTTAATCCTATTCATTAAAATTTTTGCATATAGTTTATAGTCACTACACATTAACGATATGGGTCGATAATCCTTAGTTGCTAAGGGTACGTCACATTTTCTAACACCAAAACCGCCGTACGCTGAGACAAACCTAACACCCCCCTCCCTCTCCTTCATCGCATTGAGTAAATGAACCATAAAAGTTCGTATTACCTCCCAATGTTGGATATAAAATTCACACGGGATGCCGTCAATGCCTGTCACCTTTCCCTTGCTCATTCCCAGCAACGCCTCCAACACCTCCGCCTCAGTTATAGGTCCGCCCATGAGAAGGCGATCATGATCAATCAATTCGCATTGTACACCCCGACCCAATTCCTGTATCGCAGGCTCACTCACTTCTTTGCTTTGCGTTTGGAACTTACACCAGGTATCGACATAAAAACTTATTCCTTCAGTTGTTGTAAAGACCTGACCCTCACTATACCCGTCAACTCCATCCTGCACCACTAAACTCACAATTTCAGTCGCCTTTCGCCCTTGTGCCTGACTACGTAAGACACAAGTAGATGGCTTATCACCCCACAAAACCTCCTCTACCCCACCCGAAATACGCGCCCCATCAAAAACCTTATTTTTCAAAACCTGGATTTGTTCTTTAGGAGCATCAATCTCGTCCACTTTGTAAATTCCAGATGCCTCTCCATGCGCATAACAATGCTGTAAACAACCCTCCAGGTACCTCAGAAAACCATACCCCAAGCGAGAAGCCTCCTTACCCTGATGCACATAAAAATCCTTAATTCGAGGCTTCACAACCTCATCCCATTGTCGCACTAAATCCCATCCTTCCCATGAGTCTACTCCCATAGACGCCCATAAGTCCATGAATAGTATCCTATCATCTGCACTGTGTAGCAGCTGCGTATATAACTTCCAATATCCCTTAAAACGGTTTGGGAGACCCCCCCAGTCAAGCTCCACAAGAACTCCGCGATGGTCGGAGAAATAGACATTTAACACGGACACACTGATTACGACCACCCGCCGAGACACATATACTCTATCTAAGCGTGCCGCATAGCCCCTACGCACGAAAGTATGCTCAATCCCCAATTCATGTCTTCCGCTTACATCCACCAACCCCAGCCCAGACAACAAATCACCCAAAATAAGCGAAAACCCTCCCCCTTCGGGTCAACGTCTTTACGGCGCACCACACAGTTCCAATCACCACCGACCACTGTAATATCCGGCAGGGACCTCAAATAGTACACTAGGACATCTCTAGCCAAAGTATTTTTAATATTAACATTATGTTCGGCCGGCCCATATACTCCTACGAAACCAACCCTTCTATTACCCCAATCTCCCACGACTCGCACCACCCGACCCTCCTCCCCTTCCTCCCAATGTTTCATCACAAACGGGCTGGTCGCTTTTATCAGCACAGCCACTCCACCTTTCAGACGTCTTGAGTGAGTCGTAAATATCATAACCATCCATCTCAAACAAACTTCCTATTTTATGGTTATGTTCTTGCAAAAAACACACATCCACTGCAAAGCGATTCAACCACTCATGTACCTGCACACACACTTTCTGAGAGTTTTCAAACCATTAACATTAATAGTTACACACTGTGCCAAAGGTGGCTTTTCCTCTAGGGGCCACCACTCCTTTTTTTTCTTTGCGTCGGCAAGCACCTAAGGCACCTCCCGTACCGCTGACTTTCTCCGTGACATTACCTGCTGCCCTGGACCCGCGCGACCCCCCACCCGTGATTTTCGACCACGTCTTCTTCCCTGAACGTTGTCCAGGGGTCAAGACGTCGTCGGAGTCGGACGAGGTAGCCGCACGCTTCCTAGAAACAGCATCCTCAGCAATGTCAGTACCTGGGGTGTTCTCCTTGTGAATGTCAGCCTTAACAGTATAAACCTTCGGACCCTCCAAATCTCGCACGTTAGCTAACTGATCAACATCATTTAAACGTGCTCTCTCCTCACCTGAACACTTCAACAAAGGCACACACGGCACAGAATAATACTCATGCGACGCTAAAAGGTCGCTCAATGTAGATACAATATTGGCCTCCATGTCACCTGCCTTTCATGCTAGAGGGATCTCACTTCTCACATGTTCCGCCTCATCGAGGGAGACAGTCCCAGGTAGAGTCACACAAGATGACTCTACTAGCATGGCCCGATCAACCTCAGCACTCCACGATGTCAGGTGCGGCAAGTCCTCGACAACTTCGTCTTCCGGAGTCTGACGGGGAACCTCGCGGACGACGACCACGTCCCGAGGGCGGCTGGCGCTGAACACATTGCGCCGCCATGTGATTAACAGCGGCGCAGAGGCGGCAAGTTCGTCTCTGTCCAGGATACGTAACGTACACCTGGGAACGAAAATCCTCCAGGTGTACGTACGAAGGAATCGGCTGGCGTAGGGACATTTTCAAAGTGAAGGACCACTCTGGAAGACCAGCATAGAGGCCGTCAGACCACCGACCCATAGTAACCTGGTGGATCTTCCCATAACGTTCAAAAGCGTCACGTATATCGACTTCGTTGGCCTCAAAAGGCACATTTCGCACACGTACCCACGTATAGTGTCGTGAAACGTCGTACAACTGAACAGTGACTGCCGGGGTGACTTGCTTGCTTATATCCTGGTACTGGTTGACGATCTACTAGTAGGTCTGAGTATCACAAAACTTGACGAAAATTCGGGAAAGCCCATTCAGGCGACGTCACACAGGAATTCACCCTGGATGCCATATGTATCACGAATGATCGCTGGCACTAACACATTAATCGATGCGCTGGTGACTGATCCTTGTATTAGTTCAATACAAACAGTATTAACTCTCCGGCGAAACACAGCCGCCATTGTTGTTGATGTATCAAAAATTCCTCCACCAGGTGTCGGGACTGAGCATAAGCAGCTGACAAACGCTCAGCACATCGTCTGAGCAGAGAATGAGTAACCAGAATTAGGACCACTGGTACACACACCTTGTGAGTGGCAGAGGAATAACACGATTAGTTAAGATGGAAACAGTGTTACAGAAAGGGAACCTTGAATTGCTTGCCACAATTTTTTCTTCTTTCTCTAACTTTTCGTTTTTATTTCTCTCATAACACCAGAATGCCTCATCCCATAGGTTTCAGATATTCAACATTATTGTATAGCAGCTAGGCCAAGAATCTAGACATAATTACCATGTACAGGTGCACTATGACCACTGTTTTAGGACTCATTGCCATCCTGAAATGGTTCCAACAGCTTAAAAAAAATCCATTGCGGAGCAGTTACAAACTTTAAAAAAAAATGTCCCCCCCCTTATTCAGTGACTGCAGAAAGTGAAATTCAAGTGTGTAGGTAGAGAGCTGCCAATTTTTGACGTAAAACAGTACGAAATTCTAATTTCTGTTAAATCATGTCATATATATAAATATATACATATATATATATATATATATATATATATATATATATATATATATATATATATATATATATATATATATATATATATATATATATATATATATATATATATATATATATATATATATATATATATATATATATATATATATATATATATATATACATATAGGGAGGTACCACCTCTAGAACTGTCATAGGGACCCTCATCCTCAGAGAAAAAAATAAACTTGCTTCAGGGAAAACTCAAGGTTCTCCCTGAAGCTGTTTGAGAATTTTCTCCTACCACCTCCTATATTTCAAGTATGTTTTATTTAAAGACAAAAATGCATTGGCCAAACATTCACAAAAATACAACATATATACATATATACATATATGCAATAAGATCACAGTAAACAGGTGATTTCAGAATATGCAAAACAACCACTGTGAAAGAATAGAGAAGTTCCAAGTGCTTTCGTGACTACTCACATTATCAAGGAACAATTATCATTGTTCCTAGATAATGTGAGTAGTCACGAAAGCACTTGGAACTTCTCTATTCTTTCACAGTGGTTGTTTTGCATATATACATACATACATACATATATATATATATATATATATATATATATATATATATATATATATATATATATATATATATATATATATATATATATATATATATATATATGTGTGTGTGTGTGTGTGTATTTGATTCTACTTATGTATCTTACGGGAAAATTTGTCATTGTATTAAATTTGTGTATAAAGTTTGGTATCGTTGGAATCCGTGAGATAGCTCAATAAAGCCTCTTGATTGACATCAAATTTTCAACCTAAAAATGTTTTCCAAAATTCAAGGCTTGCAATTTTTATTACATTCATAGTGATATTGATTTCCATGCAATAAGGAATGTTTTATATTATCATCTTCAATATGTTATCACTGATACATTCCATAAAAAGGATAATGATCTATAAATTAAAACTGTTTATGTTCAAATATAAAATTTCAATGAAACTTGGAATCGTTTGATTCAGAGCAATTACAGAGGAATGTGTTTTCTGACTGACGTGAAACTATCAGGTCAATGACTACTTTCACATTTCTTAAATAGTGAGGTAGTATTCGCTGATTTTCAGATTTCTGTCAACTTTCCAGTGCCCATTGGCTAGTTGTAGATCCAAGCTAGTGGTTCACACAGTGATTCTGCTCCCTCACAGAATCCACTGAGACATCTTTTCAGGTCTCATTGATTTTGATGTATCCAGTTAACTTAAAAGATTTTATATTACCATGTTGGAGCACCTGTTGCTCTAGGGCACCTCTTTTAACTGTTTCTTCAACACCTCATACACTTCTTTGTCGTTACAGTGAGTTCTCCTCCTTCCTTTTTAAGCCGACGTATCTCGTCTCGTCTATTACTGTTGTTTTACTTCCGATGAGGCTGTAAGGCAGTTTTGGCTTTTGCTGCTGCGTCATTCTCAAACTGTTGCTGAGCCTCTCTCCACACTTTTTCATATTCATTTCTGTCTTTTCTCCTGACTTCTCTATTTTCGACTGTCCTCTTTCTGTAGTTTTTCATGTCTTATTTTCTTTGTTTTTTCCTTGTCTGCATCTCTGGTTGAACCAAGGGCTCTGTTTTTGAGATATCCCACCCATTTGAGCATGAATTTCTCCGCTACCTTTCAGCACATCCTGGCTAGTATTCCATCATCTCATTCGGTGATTTTCTTTCTAGCTCCCCTTCCCAGTGAACTGCATTTAGAAATTCTCTAGTCTCTCCAAAGTTCCCTGATCTGAAGTCTGGTGTCTCACACCCTCCACCTGCCTCTCGACCCTCAATATTTAGTTCCATAAGAAATATGTAATTTAGTACTGTAAGTCAGCTGGCATAAAGCGGGCTCTCATAATCTGTTTTACCTAAGTCATATGTATTTGTGGTAAATACAGAATCCAGTCTTGCTGGGTTCTTCTTTCTCTCTTATCGTGTCTTTAATATACTTACATAAATGTTTTATCTTCTAGTTATCCACGTTTCTTGTCCGTCGTTTAGGTCCCAGTTCTCCCATTCAGCTTTTTTGTGATTTAAATCACTCACTTAAGCCCAATGAGCTCTCCATGCTGCTTTTACTGAGGTGTTAACCATTGCCGTGTCATTCTCTTCATATTCCTGTCTTGGGCTGTTGTTGCTTTGTGGTAGGTTGTAAATCAATGCTATCATCACTCTGGGTCTTCCAACTTTGACTGTGCTCCACTATGAAATTAACTTCACTATGTAATATTTTTCATTTGTCCTCATTTTTGTCAAAACTCCACTATTTCTGTGCAGCAGCATCACTCTCTCCTCTTACAAGCGCTGAACCTGAATGTGTATTGTAGCACCACAGGAATGGGAGGTACATAATTAGAATTAATACCTACATTTGTATTAAAACATAACCATCAAAAAGACTACAGGTGGAGTAGAAATGTAACAGACAGGTGAGCTGAACAAATAAGTGAAGTGAAGTGACCTGGATGAGGAATGCAGAGCTCACTTGGGATGACACTAGCCGACAAGGTACCCGTGATCTCACTGAGACATCAGACGACTTCACTATGGTGTCAAGAGGCTGGACATTATCATAAAGTGGCGTTATGCAATCTCTTAAAACCGTGAGTTCAATTCCTTAAAGCAGACATGGTATTTCAATAAACAGAGTATTTACAGCCTGATGTATTCATCATTAGGGGGAAGAAAAAACATACGTTGACAGAAAATGCAAATGAATTGTCTAAAAAATATAACACTAAAAATGATAATGATTTCTCAAAAAAAAAAATTAATTAAAATTTATTAAACCTCTTCCTCCCAAAAATTTTCATACTGCATTATAAAAAATCTTTTAAATGAATTATGTTACAATTTCTGGGTTTCGTTAGCACTGTGCACCACCATCACTACAGTTATTACCACCACCACTGCCACCTACACCACCGTCACATCATCATACCCTCATTTAAAATGCTAATATGAGTAATTCGAGGCTTAGATAGGTGGACAGGAGACACATGTAGTTTCTGGCTTAACTCAGGCTACTGGACTGTGTCCAGCCGTCTGGAAAATGTGTCTGAGGGTGCGCCTATTAACCAGACAAGGAAGCCGCCAAGTAGCAAGTGGACATTATCTACACTGTACATGGATGTGTGTGTGTTGTGTGTGTTGAGGAAGGGGTAGGCGGGCCTGTTTCTTGACTTTCCAGGAAGATGCCCTTTTCTGGATTGATCATATTTAGTTTCTAATGATCAGTTTAGATTTCTGTTTTTCTGACGCTGAAGAGATACACTCAGACAGCCAAACGAGACATCTGTGTTTAGTTTTCATCCGTTACACTTCTATCTGGTTGTTTATTACGAAGAGCTATTGTGAGTAGGTCTTCGTCCACAGGTTGGTCAAGTGTTGAAGAATTCCTTGTATCAAGATCCCATGATGTTGCAGTGTCTGACAGATGTGATAAATGGTTTAAAACCGACAATTTGAAGATTAAGACACTTGTGCAACATCATGGGATCTTGATACAAGGAATTCTTCAACACTTGTCCAACCTTCGGACGAAAACCTACTTACACTAGTGGATGGTTCCACTATGACCCCGCCTCCTTCTGCTTCGCCTCACCTGACTACAGTATATAAACCACTGCTACAACCCTGACCCACCCCCTCTTTACACATAAATCTTCTCTCTAAACCCTTTCCTGCCCTCCGCAGGTGTGGACCTTTAACGACGTCCTTTTTTTCCCGCCAACCTCCGGCCTCCCTCCCCCCACCACTTGCATACCTAGAGGCAGACAGTAGAATAACCTGCAATGACGTGGCGCCGCGGCCCATTGCGCCTTTGCCTCCATTGCCAAACCATTGCCAGACCAAGCCCAGTCCTTCATTACGCCATTTCCGACGCTCATCCAAGCCCAGTAACCAGACCCTCAACCAAGCCTCATACTGCTATGCAGCTGGGTTAAGCCCTGGCTCTTTTTACTACACCTTAAACCATCCTCTCACCCACTATTCTTCCCTTGTCCAACTCTCCCCCTTTCACCCGCACGGGTCTTACCTGAGAGTATTGATTGATTGATTGATTGTGTTGTACTTTCTACAAGATTGATGGACTGAACACATCGACTCCAGGCTGAGGGACTGATTACCTCCAGCTCCTCCTCTCCTTGTATCTTTCTGCTTTGTATTGGACTGATGAAGCCACTGTGTGGCGAAACGTTTCTTCAATAAAGATTCCCATATGTTGCGTAAGTGTCTCAATCCTCAACTTGTCGGTTTTAAACCGTTTATCACATAGTGATCTCTACAGATCATAACGACATAACATCATATTTTGTTTCTCTTTGTATTAATTGAAAACTCCCTCACATTGTGCCTTCATCTGTGTTCCCTGGAACGTAGGCGAGAGAGACACATGATAATATACACTATGAAAGCAAAAGACTAGGCAGGAGATGCAACATTCCCCCAATGAAAAGCAGGGGCGCCACGAGTACATTGAGAGACAACACAATACGTGTCAGGGGCCCAAGACTGTTTAACTGCCTCCCAGCATACATAAGAAGGATTACCAATAGACCCCTGGCTGTCTTCAAGAAGGCACTGGACAGGCACCTAAAGTCAGTACCTGACCAACCGGGCTGTGGTTTGTACGTCAGTTTGCGTGCGGCCAGCAGTAATAGCCTGGCTGATCAAACCCTGATCCCCATTAGGCCTGGTCTCAGACCGGGCCGCGGGGGCGTTGACCCCCGAAACCCTATCCAGGTAAACTCCAGGTAGCTTGCAAAATTTAGACTAAACATTACAAGGCAAACACTTCAAAATTTATACCAACCAACACCGACTAATTCTAGGTTGACCTAGGTCAGCTTAGATAGGTCAACATCGTATTATATTACACTAATTTGTCAAGCGTAGGCTGTCTCTTAGCTGTTTGGTATTACGTAATACAATAAAGACTAACGTAAATTACTAGTACAAGTACATATATGTTTAGATACTTATAAATGCATATATACATGTATACATACATATTTACATACATACATTTATACATACATTCATATTCACATTCTTACATTTATACATACATATACATACATACATACATATATACGTAATTACATACATAAAAACATACAAGCATGTATACATACAAACATACATACCCGGGGTGAGTATAACACCAGGCACATCTCCTGAAGCGCACATCAACCAAATAACTGCTGCAGCATATGGGCGCCTAGCAAACCTCAGAACAGCATTCCGACATCTTAATAAGGAATCGTTCAGGACCCTGTACAGTGTGTACGTTAGGCCCATATTGGAGTATGCGACACCAGTTTGGAACCCACACTTAGTCAACCAGGTAATGAAACTAGAGAAAGTGCAAAGGCTTGCAACTAGATTGGTCCCGGAGCTATGGGGTATGTCCTACGAGGAAAGGTTAAGAGAAATAGACCTGACGACACTGGAGGAGAGGAGAGATAGGGGGGATAAGATAACGACATACAAAATATTGAGAGGAATCGACAAGGTGGACAGAGACAGGATGTTCCAGAGATGGGACACAGCAACAAGGGGTCACAGTTGGAAGTGGAAGACTCAGATGAATCACAGGGATGTTAGGAAGTATTTCTTCAGTCACAGAGTTGTGGGGAAGTAGAATAGTCTGGGAAGCGACGTAGTGGAGGCAGGATCCATACATAGCTTTAAGAAGAGATATAATAAAGTTCATGGAGAGGGAAGAGTGACCTAGTAGCCCAGTGAAGAGGCGGCGCTAGGAGCTGTGACTCGACCCCTGCAACCACAACTAGGTGAGTACATACACACATACATACAAGCATACATACATACAAACATGCATACATACATATACATATATACATACATACATACATACAAGCATACATACATACATACATACATTGTATTTTCCTGGACTGCAGGAAGGCCTTCAACACAGTTCTTCACAAGAGATTAGTGCAGAAGCTGGAGGATCAGGCGCGTATAACAGGAAGGGCACTGCAATGGATCAGAGAATACCTGACAGGGAGGCAACAACGAGTCATGGTACGTGATGAGGTATCACAGTGGGCGCCTGTGACGAGCGGGGTCCCACAGGGGTCAGTCCTAGGACCAGTGCTATTTTTGGTTTATGTGATTGACATGATGGAAGGAATAGATTCAGAAGTTAATGAGGATTAGGCAGAGCTACAGAGAGACCTGGACAAGCTGGACACGTGGTCCAGCAACTGACTTCTCGAATTCAACCCCGAGAAATGCAAAGTCATGAAGATTGGGTATGGCAAAGAAGACCGCAGACAGAGTATAGGGTAGGTGGACAAAGACCGCAAACCTCACTCAAGGAGAAAGATCTTGGGGGGAGCATAACAACGAGCACGTCTCCGTAAGCACACATTAACCAGATAACTGCTGCAGCATATGGGCACCTGGCGAACCTGAGAATAGCGTTCCGATACCCCAGTAAGGAATCGTTCAAGACACTGTGCATTGTGTACATCAGGGCTATACTGGGGTATACAGCACCAGTTTGAAACCCACACCTGGTCAAGCACGTCAAGAAATTAGAGAAAGTGTAAAGGTTTGCAACAAGGTTAGTTCCGGAGTTCAGTGTAATGTCCTACGAAGAAAGGTTGAGGGAAATCGGACTGACGACACTGGAGGACAGGAGGGTCAGGGAAGACATGATAACGACATTCAAAATACTGCGTGGAATAGACAAGATGGACAGAGACAGAATGTTCCAGAGAGGGGACACAGAAATAAGGGGACACAATTGGAAGCTGAAGACTCAGACGAGTCACAAGGATGTTAGGAAGTATCTCTTCAATCATAGAGTTGTCAGGAAGTGAAATAGTCTAGCAAGTGATTTAGTGGAGGCAGGAACCATACATAGCTTTAAGACGAGGTATGACAAAGCTCAGGGAGCAGAGAGAGGACCTAGTAGCGGTCAGTGAAGAGGCGGGCCCAGGAGCTGAGTCTCGGCCAATGCAACCACAATTACTTGAGCACAATTAGGTGAGTACATACATACATACATATACATACATACATACATACATACATACATACATACATACATACATACATACATACATACATACATACATACATACATATATACATACATACATACATACATACATACATACGCAAATACATACATACATACATACGTTAAAGCAAAGTTCCACACCATAAGATACCTCTTAGACTAGCTTTAAGTCCCAAACACCTGCGATAATAACTTTTGCTTCTCCCGGCAGGTTGAATTTTCTTACAGAATTTCAAATTTGTCATTTAAAAAACACACATAAGAATGCAATTTTTATTGCATTGACATGTGCAAATCAAATGTGAATGTAAATTTTCATATTATGCTGTACAATGCATTCAAAGGTTTGCAAAAGGGTCTTCAATAGAATTGAAAACTTTTCACATCTGCAGAACTATTGTACAATATTAAATGCATCGTAGGTTATATTTAAAAAAAAACGTACATTCCCATATGGTCTGCAATAAAGAGAAATCCTTCTGCAACACAGGGAGCAAAACATCTCTATCAAACAGTTTGTGCGCTGGAGATTACTCAACGCTCAGTCCCGAGAGATAGTTGACAGTGTTGTTCAGAGGAATATATTCTCTACTCACCCTCAGAATATTCATCTGACCCCGTGATTCACCATGAAACAATGTACATCAAAGACTCGCCTGGAGGAGGAGGATTCTGAGAGGCAAGGAATGCCAGAATGTTTAAGAATGTTTAAAGTGCGTCGTTGAACTTTGAAGTCAATCATTATTAGAATCATGATAAACTGGTCATCCTTAGAGCTGATAGAGCCACCTTTGACCAAAAACTTTACGTGTGCTGATATCTTAGAGCATGTAAACTCTTGAGACAAGTCAAGTACAATGTCCCGCTTTTCTTGTCACACACAATCCATAGAACAAGTAAATATCTAATTACAAAGTTATTTTTTTCGGCACTCAAAAAGTCATAGTCTAGAGCTAACCTAGAAGTTTCTTTGTAAATATGTTGAGTCTAACTTTATAATAATTGTGAATCTCATACTTGAAACACACTAACAACGAAGGCCCAAAATTATATATATTTTTCGTTTGGGGAGAATGAGAAGAAAAGGCGTGCAGATAATTATCCGAATATGTCAACTTTCTTTGTATCTTAAAAATAGGCGTCTTCTAATTCTTTTGATAACTTGTATCCAAAATGACAGTTAGCTATTTTTTTTCTAGTGGAATGACGATCTAAGAATTGCCGTACATTACCAGGTACCGGAAGAGCAGCGAGTACATCTTGCCGTACATTACCAGGTACCGGAAGAGCAGCGAGTACATCTTGCCGTACATTACCAGGTACCGGAAGAGCAGCGAGTACATCTTGCCGTACATTACCAGGTACCGGAAGAGCAGCGAGTACATCTTGCCGTACATTACCAGGTACCGGAAGAGCAGCGAGTACATCTTCAACATATCATAGACAAGTGAGTTTACAGTCAGCGATATCAGTAAGACGTTCAGTAAAACAGGTAAACAGACAACGATGGTAAACTCATCAGCATTCAGTATATTTAGTTACAAAGAGTCCCGTTACATGAGAAATGTATCTGGGAGGCAAGCACTTCAATAAGTCTCAAAAGTGTTTTGTAGGGCACAGGAAAATTTGGATCCCCTTCAGCTAATTTACGTTTTAAAAAAACATTTTGATTGATTGTACCAGTTAATAATCACAGGGGAAGGAATTAAAACTTAGCACCTTGCAACTAAAGCTAGGAAAAAGGGCGTTGAGTGACACTCATCACATTCCTGTAAGGCGCATGTCAAACTCATCCAGAGCTGGAGGTGAAGATACTATTAAGGAAAAGGATATATCAACTACGAGCATATAGCGAATTGTTAATGAAATAAATGGGAAAACAAGTGATCTCATAGGCAAGTGTCTCTGAAGTCTGAGGATAACTGAAGAACAAGACAAAAAAATTATGGGAAGGTTTAGTAAGTTTACAGAATCAGAGAAAAGAGAGAGAGAGAGAGAGAGAGAGAGAGAGAGAGAGAGAGAGAGAGAGAGAGAGAGAGAGAGAGAGAGAGAGAGAGAGAGAGAGAGAGAGAGAGAGAGAGAGAGAGAGAAAGAGATCTGTTTGAGATACTTCAAGCAAACAAGAAAGATTTCAATGAAAAGAGAAAATGAGATTGTGTATGAAATAAAGAAGTTTAGTAAAAAGTAGAAACGTTAACAAATGTATTAATTGAAGGAAATTTAGAGGTAAAAATTACAAGAAGCAAGACAACACCGGCCGACCCATGCTCAGATAGTATGGCCGGAGGAAACAGAAATGGTGAATACACATGAGGAACCTAATGCAAAAAGAGGAACCCTGACGAGGTACGGGGAGGAGGACACGAGAGAGAGCTGCTACTGTATTCAGACTAAGTGAAGAAAAAGAATCGAGAGAAAAGTATGAGAAAAGAAGGAAGAATAAAACATTGGGGAACTGATGGAAGAATTAGGAGCAACAAGAGAAAGAAGTGAAATCTGTGCTTTTTATACAAGTAGGAGCATATGCAGAGGAAAGAACAAGTCCATTACAAATCGTGTTTACCAAGGCAGAAGCGAGTAACCTAGTAATGAGGAGGAAATCAAATCTGAGGTGTTTTCGAAATTTCAACATAGTATATATCAGGAATATTGGAGGGAAGCGGAACGAGGGAGAAATGGAAAAGCAGGAGACAACAGGGTAGGGTAACAGGTACCAGAACACCATTTGCAAAGTGGTTGAGCAACACGGGGTAGGGGCACAGGAAATACCACAGCACTCCACAGATATTACCAGCCTAGCACCCCCAGGAACTAGAAAACAGAATGTTCAGAAAACATTAAGAGACAGAAGGATCACAATATGGTATGCAAATATAGATGAAGTACCCAACAAGTGTGAATCCATGTGAGAAAGAGTTGGGAAAGAAAACCCTGATATTATAGGTATAATGGAAACAAAACTCTCAGGGATGATAACAATTGCAGTATTGTAAATGGAACTAGTCCACAGATGATAGGTGTTCTCTAAGCTAATTGTAAGCTGTTAAGCGAAAATCTGGGACCGTTACACTGAATAATCTCTATCATACTTCCATTCATACTAAAGGTAATCTCTAGATTATGAACAAGGGCATCCCTTTTAGCCAGAACCTGATCAAGCAGGCTATTACGCCCCTTTGGTTCCGTCACAAACTGTTTTAAAAAAACATTCCTGAATTACCTCTAGGAAGTTGTTTGACTCTAGATTCCCAGTCTGCACTCTGAAGGAGGAGTGTTAATGTTGCAGTTTTATAACAGTAGTGTAAAGCACCCTTCTGGCAAGACAGTGATGGAGTGAATGATGATGAAAGTTTTTCTTTTTCGGGTCACCCTGCCTTGGTGGGACTCGGCCGAAGTGTTCATAAAATAATAATAAAAAAGTTTCATGCACCATAGGTGAATAATTGTAATTAATACACTCCTCATACTGTGAGGATAATACGGTGCTTGCACAGTGGGTGATAATCATGTCTAATCCAAGGAAGGGAAAGTAAACTCGAATTCCCTGAATAAACAGCCTAACAATGGCATCCAGGCAATTCCTTCCCCCGAAGCCAGGATTCAACTGATAACAGGCCTCGCTGAAGAATGTGGTACTCACTTGGTAGACACAAGCTGACAATACACTGAAGTATGAGATGGCTTCACCAGGGCCTCAGGAGGCTGAACTTAAGCACAAAATGACGTTATGCCGTTTCCTAAAATAGTCAAAATTCAATCTCTTAATACAGACATGATTTTTCAGTAAATATGGTGCTTCAAGTATTGTCTACATTCTTATGCTATGATCATCAAAAATTAAACAATAAATCAAAATGCCAGTGAAAGTATTATTAAATTTTAAATCTAAATTTATCAATAAAAATAAAAAATATATCAGTACTGTACACTGCCATCACCATAACTATCGCCACCACTACTACTACCACCTACCTGACCATCACATCATCATAGCCTCACTTAATATGCCAGTATGAGTGATCCAGGGTTCAAACAGGCGGACAGCAGACAAGTATGTTTTCTGGCGTATCTCAATTAGGTTACCGGGCGGTGTCCAGCCGTCTGGGTAATGCCTCTGAGGGTGTGCCCGTTAACCAGACGAGGACGCCGGAAAGCAGCCACTGGACATTATCTATGCTGCATGTGTGTGTGTGTGTGTGTGTGTGTGTGTGTTGGAGGAGGGGTAGGAGGACCTGTCTCTTGACTTTCCGGGTAGATGCCTTTATCTGATTGATCATATTTCGCTTAGAATCGTCAGTATTAGATCTCTACTGCCCTGACGCTGAAGAAATTCTCAGATGTCCCTTGGAGTCACCTATGACGAATTAGACACATGTACAGCCCATGGGTGTCTTAACTGAGGAAACGTTTCGCCACGCAGTGGCTTAAGCAAAGAGGAATGGTGAAGACCAGAAGGAGTTTGAAGTAATCAGTCCCTCAGCCTGGAATCGATGTAATCAGTCCGTCAATCTTGAAAAGAATACAGCATATGCACGAAGAAGTGGCTTATATACTATAGGCAGGTGAGGTGCAGCAGTCATAGGTGACAGCACAGCAGAGCAATCCACATGTGGAAGTAAGTCATACCAATAGATTAGGCAAGTGAATAATACTGAAATGTTATACATGTGTCTAATTTATCAACTTGATATAGGGAATTCTTCACTTACCTAACCTGTGTATTCACGTATTTGTGGTTGCAGGGGTCGATACTCAGCTCCTGGCCCCGTCTCTTCACACACACACACACACACACACACTGTGTGTGTGTGAGTGTGTGTGTGTGTGTGTGTGTGTGTGTATGTGTGTGTGTGTGTGTGTGTGTGTGTGTGTGTGTGTGTGTGTGTGTGTGTGTGTGTGTGTGTGTGCGCGTGTGTGTGTGTGTGTGTATGTGTGTGTGTGTATGTGTGTGTGTGTGTGTGTGTGTGTGTGTGTGTGTGTGTGTGTGTGTGTGTGTGTGTGTGTGTGTGTGTGTGTGTGTGTGTGTGCGTGTATGTACTCACCTATTTGTGGTTGCAGAGGTCAAGTCATAGCTCCTGGCCAAGTCTCTTCACTGATTGCTACTAGGTCCTCTCTCTCCCTGCTCCATGAGCTTTATCATACCTCGCCTTAAAACTATGTATGGTTCCCGCCTCCACTACTTCACTTTCTAGGCTATTCCACGGCTTGACTACTCTATGACTGAAGAAATACTTCCTAACATCCCTTTGATTCATCTGAGTCTTCAACTTCCAATTGTGACCTCTTGTGTCTGTGTCCCATCTCTGGAACATCCCGTCTTTGTCCACCTCGTCTATTCCGCGCAGTATTTTATATGACGTTATCATGTCTCCCCTGACCCTCCTGTCCTCCAGTGTCGTCAGTCCGATTTCCCTCAACCTTTCTTCGTAGGACAATCCCCGTAGCTCTGGGACTAGTCTTGTTGCAAACCTTTGCACTTTCTCTAATTTCTTGACGTGCTTGACTTGGTGTGGATTCCAAACTGGTGCTGCATACTCCAGTATGGGCCTGACGTAAATGGTATACAGAGTCTTGAACGAATCCTTACTGAGGTATCGGAACGCTATCCGTAGGTTTGCCAGGCACCCGTATGCTGCAGCAGTTATCTGATTGATGTGCGCCTCAGGAGATATGCTCGGTGTTATACTCACCCCCAGATCTTTTTCCTTGAGTGAGGTTTGCAGTCTTTGGCCATCTAAACTACACTGTGTCTGCGGTCTTCTTTGCCCTTCCCCAATCTTCATGACTTTCCATTTGGCAGGGTTAAACTCAAGGAGCCATTTGCTGGACCAGGCTTGTAGCCTGTCCAGGTCTCTTTGTAGTCCTGCCTGATCCTCATCCGATTTGATTCTTCTCATTAACTTCACATCATCTGCAAACAAGGACACTTCTGAGTCTATCCCTTCCGTTATGTCGTTCACATATACCAAGAACAGCGCAGGTCCTTGGACTGACCCCTGTGGAACCCCGCTTGTCACAGGCGCCCACTCTGACACCTCGTCACGTACCATGACTCGTTGTTGCCTCCCTGTCAGGTATTCTCTGATCCATTGCAGTGCCTTTCCTGTTATGTGTGCCTGATCCTCTAGCTTTTGCAGTAACCTCTTGTGAGGAACTGTATCGAAGGCCTTCTTGCAGTCCAAAAAAATGCAGTCGATCCACCCTTCTCTCTCTTGTCTTACTTCTGTCACCTTGTCATAAAGCTCTAGTAGGTTTGTGACACAGGATTTTCCTTCCCTGAAACCGTGCTGGTTGTGTGTGGGTGTGTGCGTGTGTGTTTTCTCGCCTAATCGTGGTTGGAGGGGTCGAGTCACAGCTTCTGGTCCCGCCTCTTCACTGGTCGCTACTGGGTCCACTTTCTCCCTGTTCTACGATCTTTATCATACCTCTTCTTAAAGCTGTGTATGGATCCTGCTTCCAGTACATCACTCTCCAGATTGTTTCACTTCCTGACAACAGTATAGCTGAGGATATACTTCCTAACATACCTGTGACTCATCTGAGTCACAGGGATGTTAGGGGCCTCAACTTCCAGTTGTGACCCTTTGTTGCTGTGTCACATCTCTTAAAATATTCTGTCCCTATCCACCCTGTCAATTCTTCTCATTATTTTATATACTGCTTATCATGTCTCACCTATCCCTGCTGTCTTCCAATGTTGTCAGGTTGAGTTCCCTTAATCTCTCCTCAGAGGAGAAATCCCTCAGTTCCGGGACTATTCTTGTTGCAAACCTTTGCACGTTCTCTAATTTCTTGACGTTTTTGACTAGATGTGGGTCCCATACTGGTGCTGCATGCTCCAATATGGGTCTGACGTAAAATGTGCACAGTGTCGTGAACGTCTCTTTACTGAGATGTGTAAATGCTACTTTCAGGTTTGCCAGGCACCCGTATGCTACAGCAGTTATTTGGTTGATATGCGCTTCGGGCGATGTGCTCGGTATGATGCTTGCCCCAAGATCCTTTTCCTTGAGTGAGTTTTGCAGCCTTTGACCCCTTAGGTTGTACTCCGTCCGTGGTCACCTTTCTCCTTTCCCAATCTTCATAAATTTGCACTTGCTGGAGTTAAACTCCAGGAGCCATTTGTCAGACCAGGCTTGCAGCCTATCCAGATCCCACTTATGCACTTCTGTTTGTATTCTCCTCATTAGTTTCACGTCGTCTTCAAACAGGAACACCTCTGACTCTATCCCTTCTGTCATATTATTCACATATACAAGAAACAGCACCGGACCTAGGACTGATCCTTGTGGAACCCCACTCGACACATGCGCTCACTCTGACACCTCGTCTCGCACCGACACGTTGTTTCCTTCCTGTCAGATATTCCGCAATCTATTGCGGTACTCTCCCTCCTATTGCTGCCTGCTCTTCTAATTTTTCAACGAGTCTCTTGTGTGGAACTGTGTCGAAAGCCAGAGTCCAAGAGGATGCAGTTTACCCATCCCACTCTCTCCTGTCTTACTCCTGTTACTTTTTCACAGAACTCCAAATAGGTTCGTGATGCAGAATTTCCCTACCCTGAAGACGTGTTGGTTGTCATGTATTAGTCCATTCCGTTCTAGGTGCTCCACCACTCTTTTCCTGATACTCTTCTCCATAATTTTACGTACGTGTCAGCGACACTGGTCTGTAGTTTAGTGCAGACTGTCTCCTCTCTTAAAAATAGGGACTACATGTGCTGTCTTCCACCCTCGGGCAATTGCCCTGTTTCGATAGATTTATTGTAAATTGTTGTTAGATGCACACACAATGCGTCTGCTCCCTCTCTCGGGACCCAAGGAGAGATATTATCTGGACCCACCGACTTCGAGGCATCTAGTTCCCCTAGCAGTTTCTTCACTTCATCCTCATTGTGTGCATTGAGTACAGCACTTGCTGGTGCACCCTACCACCTCGGTTTCCTGGAAGCCTCTTTGACTTCACTGTGAATACGTCCCTGAATCTTGGGCTGATTTCTTCACATACTTTCTGGTCGTCCTCTGTGAGCTCCCCTCCTTCCTTCCTCAATCTGATTACCTTCCGACAGTATAAAAGCTTCCACACTATCGCATGATCTTCAGATTGCTTCAGACTATAGAACGGAACTCTCGTCCAGGCTGAGGGACTGACATTCTCAAATCTACGTTCTGACATCTCTACTGCTCCTGCCTACTTTCTGTACTCGACTGAAGAAGCCTACTGTGTAGGCGAAACGTTTCGGATTAAAGATACCTAACTGTTGCCTATGTGTCTTACTTGCCACTTTTCTGACCATGAATTGAGTCTAAATCCTTCTGGAGTTCCGTGATATCAATGTCTAAATCGATTATCCTACCTATCTTCGTGTCATCAGCGAATTTGCTCATGTCACTAGCAATTCCCTCGCAAAGGTAATTGACATATATTATAAATAACAACGGGCTTAAAACTGATTCCTGTGGAATGCCACTTGTTACAGATCCCCATTCAGATTTTACCCCATTTATGCACACTTCTTCCTGTTGGTGGGCCATGACTCGGTCCATGACAGCACTTTTCCCTCATTGCCATGAGCTGCCACTCTCTTTAACAGTCTCTGGTGCGGTACTCAAAAGCCTTACATAAATTCCAAATTAGTTAGCCAAGAACAGCCCCTCGTGAATCCATGCTGAGTATCATTAATTAAATTATGATTTTTCAAGATGGTTTCTTATAATATCAGCTATAATTGACTAGTAATTTGGCTACAATTGAGGTCAGGCTTATTGGGCGGTGATTTGAAGGTAACGACTTGTCCCCTGTTTTAAAAACTGGAATTATATTATTCATCTTCCACATATGAGACACTACACCTATTTGAAGAGATATATTAAAAATATTAGTCAATGGTTCACAGAGTTCCATTTTGCACTCCTTAAGAACCTCTGAAAAAACTCATCAGTTCTATAAGTTTGATAACCATAGTGTAAGTGACTCTGATATTATAATTTATCTTCTTCAGGCTAACTATAAAAATTAATTATTGGGATATTATTAGTGTCTTCCTTTGTGGAAACTGAGAGTAAATAATTATTAAATACCGAGCACATTTATCAAGTCACAAACAGATTTACCTGGGTGAATAGTACATGAATATAGTGTGGAGAGTCAGGTGGAGAATGCTTGGTAGGTTGGATTTAAGACGGACCTGTAAGGGACCGCCGAGAATGTTTGGTAAGTTGGATCTGAGATGGACCCCTCCATGGCACGAGTGGATGTGTATGTTGTTATGTATTATTATTATAATCAAAAAGAAGCGCTAAGCCACTGTTGTTGTTATGTAGGATACCGATGAAGAAGCTACCTGGCAAGGAGTTCAGCTATGTATATAAGTCGCTGATGGGGTTGAAATTGTTAGATATACGGAAAGTGATGATTCGAGGATTCTGCGGTATTGAATGCTTTTCTTCTCTGGCGATTAGTCTTGTGTTTCTGTAGTAGATTAAATGGTTGTGGAAATTTCGGTGTTGAACGCAGGTGTTCCTTAAATCGTCCAACCTGCCTGCGTATTGGTGTACTGAAATAAGTGTTTGGAGGCCTCTGGATGCTTCGCTCACGTATAATTGGTTGCAATCATTGCAAGGGATTATTTTTCCATCGTGTTGGTATTTTATATAATTTATCTCACTTCATATTTGCTCCTTTCTAAGTTCTTTTCGTTGAGGCTGTGGAAATTGTGTTTCTGGAAGTTATTTATCTGAAGTACGAATAATGACAAGGTACGAATTAGTGATACTGTCACCTTCGCTGAAACCCGCCCCCTCCTGAGTGAAAACAGCCCCACAAGCGAACAGCAGGTCCTCATCAGTGACAGTCGCTTAGACTATACGTTAGCTTAGCTGAAAGCAAACTCCTGGATGAGAGCCTAGTCTAATTTCGCTAACAAGAGCCCATTTTGTTAAAGTCATCCGATTTAGGCTGAAAGAAGCCCTCATCTTGCTAAAAGCAGTTCTTTTTCCTGAAAGCCCATTTTAGTTTCACTGAAAGCAGCCACTCTTATTGAAAGCTTTCCTTTAGCAATAGTGAAAGCTTCGACCCTTTGGGTAAAGCTTATGTAGTTGGCTGACAGTCCCGTCCC
>NC_091381.1:600000-610000 GCF_038502225.1 Cherax quadricarinatus
GAGCCGTGAGCTTTATCATACCTCTGCTTAAAGCTATGTATGGATCCTGCCTCCACTACATCGCTTCCCAAACTATTCCACTTACTGACTACTCTGTGGCTGAAGAAATACTTCCTAACATCCCTGTGATTTATCTGTGTCTTCAGCTTCCAACTGTGTCCCCTTGTTACTGTGTCCAATCTCTGGAACATCCTGTCTTTGTCCACCTTGTCAATTCCTCTCAGTATTTTGTATGTCGTTATCATGTCCCCCCTATCTCTCCTGTCCTCCAGTGTCGTCAGGTTGATTTCCCTTAACCTCTCCTCGTAGGACATACCTCCTAGCTCTGGGACTAGTCTTGTTGCAAACCTTTGCACTTTCTCTAGTTTCTTCACGTGCTTGGCTAGGTGTGCGTTCCAAACTGGTGCCGCATACTCCAATATGGGCCTAACGTACACGGTGTACAGGGTCCTGAATGATTCCTTATTAAGATGTCGGAATGCTGTTCTGAGGTTTGCTAGGCGCCCATATGCTGCAGCAGTTATTTGGTTGATGTGCGCTTCAGGAGATGTGCCTGGTGTTATACTCACCCCAAGATCTTTTTCCTTGAGTGAGGTTTGTAGTCTCTGACCCCCTAGACTGTACTCCGTCTGCGGCCTTCTTTGCCCTTCCTCAATCTTCATGACTTTGCACTTGGTGGGATTGAACTCCAGGAGCCAATTTCTGGACCAGGTCTGCAGCCTGTCCAGATCCCTTTGTAGTTCTGCCTGGTCTTCGATCGAGTGAATTCTTCTCATCAACTTCACGTCATCTGCAAACAGGGACACCTCAGAGTCTATTCCTTCCGTCATGTCGTTCACAAATACCAGAAACAGCACTGGTCCTAGGACTGACCCCTGCGGGACCCCACTGGTCACAGGTGCCCACTCTGACACCTCGCCACGTACCATGACTCGCTGCTGTCTTCCTGACAAGTATTCCCTGATCCATTGTTGTGCCTTCCCTGTTATCCCTGCTTGGTCCTCCAGTTTTTGCACCAATCTCTTGTGTGGAACTGTGTCAAACACCTTCTTGCAGTCCAAGAAAATGCAATCCACCCACCCCTCTCTCTCTTGTCTTACTGCTGTCACCATGTCATAGAACTCCAGTAGGTTTGTGACACAGGATTTCCCGTCCCTGAAACCATGTTGGCTGCTGTTGATGAGATCATTCCTTTCTAGGTGTTCCACCACTCTTCTCCTGATAATCTTCTCCATGATTTTGCATACTATACATGTCAGTGACACTGGTCTGTAGTTTAATGCTTCATGTCTGTCTCCTTTTTTAAAGATTGGGACTACATTTGCTGTCTTCCATGCCTCAGGCAATCTCCCTGTTTCGATAGATGTATTGAATATTGTTGTTAAGGGTACACATAGCGCCTCTGCTCCCTCTCTCAATACCCATGGGGAGATGTTATCTGGCCCCATTGCCTTTGAGGTATCTAGCTCACTCAGAAGCCTCTTCACTTCTTCCTCGGTTGTGTGCACTGTGTCCAGCACTTGGTGGTGTGCCCCACCTCTCCGTCTTTCTGGAGTCCCTTCTGTCTCCTCTGTGTGTGTGTGTGTGTGTGTGTGTGTGTGTGTGTGTGTGTGTGTGTGTGTGTGTACTTGTGTGTGTGTGTGTGTGAGTTGTATGTACACGCACCTTGCGTGTGCGTGGGAGGTGAGAGGTGTCGACTCTACTGGCTATTTATAGTTTCCCCCTAGTGGTCGCAGACTCCTCTATCACCTATCCAATCTCAGCAAGGAAGAGGACTCTTCACATACCAGGTTCAGTACTCCCAGTAACCAGCAAACATCAGACCCAACTTGCTTTCCACATATATCTGAATGCTCCTGGATCTTTTGATGTCGTGCAGCGTCCCTCCTGTGTGTACCAGGCTTGTTTTTAACTAGTTCCTGTAATCCTCTCTCGCACTCACAACAATACAAAGATATAATAATTTTTGATCATATATTCGCACTTCTTTCCGTGCTTTATGGCCACAAACCTGCTATAGGTAATATCAAAATTGCCCACACTGATGCCTGATTACTGTTATTTCTTGCTTTGAGATTTAAAATAAGAAATAGGAGAATTTTGCTGTCAACTTTTCATTTATTTTGGTAAATTAGCAGACAAATGGAACTGTGGAGTTGTGGGCCACTCAGCTGGTGATGTGACTCACTCAGCTTGTAGAGTTGTGAATAACTCACCAGGTGGTGTTGGTACTTACTCAGCTGGTAGTATTATGAGTCACTCGGCTGATAGTATTGTGAGTTACTCAGCGTATGAGTCACTCAGCTGGTGGTGTTGTGAGTAACTCATTTGATGAAGCTGTGATATAGTCAGCAAGTAAAATTTCGGGTCATTTAGCGGTGAGGTTCCCATGATGCTCAGTGCAAGTGCGGTTCCTATACTTCTCATTACACGGCTCTCTGTCGTCTCCCACCGGTGAAAGAAGCTGTAAATTATTGTAAAAACTCTCCAGACTCAAAGAAACACGAGCTAACGACAAATAACCAACGCCAATAACGAGCTGTTGTATTTTCTAGCTGGGAGAGCAGAGTTAATGATATTAATTAAGGGCAGAACAGGTGAGCCGGTCCAGGTGAGGTGAAGCGCTTGGAAACGTTTCTGTGTTGTCTCACCTGTCTCGTTTGTCTCTCTCTCTACCTGTCTCTGTTTCTATTGTCTCTCTCTCTGCCTGTGACTGTCTCCCCCCCCCCCCGTAGTGTTTCTTTCCTGATTTCTGCTGCTATTCTTGTGTGTGTGTGTATGTATGTGTGTGTGTGTGTGTGTGTATTTTTTTCTTTGCCTGTGTCTCTGTCTCCTTTTCTTAAGTCTCTCTCTTTCTGTCTGTCTCTCTCTCTTCCCCTTTCTATGAGACAGAGAAACAGTCGTCACAAAATTAACCGATTGAAAATAAATACAAATTTAGAAATTCAACGATACACTTTGTAAATTCACAATTACAGCGCAGCTAACTTCACAAGAATGTGTCAGGTATCAGTAATGCTGAGTAGACCGTGTTATTAAATAAAGAAGGCCAGAAGGTTTTAAGTATCAAGAAGGGCAATATACCAATGAAATTTAAAAGGGAAAAATGTGAAAGACAGCGTCGCTACATGACAAGACAGTTTGTTGAGATCAAATGGAAAAACATAAATTATGTAAAAAGTTAAAATTGATTCGTAACTTCGATCACTTACCGTATTTTCTGGCATATAAGACGCACACTTTCCCCACATAAAAAGTCTTGGAAAATCAGCTTGTGCCTTGTATGTTCAAGGTCAAGGTCAAGGATAAGCTGTGTCTGACATATCGTTGACTATTTAATTACATCATCATAAGATGTTGTAAGGTAACGTCGAGTTCCAGTCTCGTCCTTATATGCCTTCCTGTTGTTCTTTTGTTTTTACAGTTCCTTGATAATGTGAGAAATCACGAAATCACTTGGAATTTGAATATTTTTCCACAGTGGTTGTTTAGCATATTGTGATATCACCTGTTTACTGTGATCTTATCTCCGCAAGATGTTTAAGGTGTGAAATATTTTATTGAAAATTTTGATAAAAATGGAGTTCCGAGAGCAAATTCCTGGTTTAGAGTGCATAAACAGGCTATCAAAGTCTTATTCCACAGGCCCAGGAGCTTGCAATCAACCATTTCAGAGCAAAAACTTTAAACAAAGAGGACGAGACAATGAGAATATATTTGCTATTTATTCAGTACAGATATTTCAAAATTACTGAAGATAACGACAGAGATTTATATCACAATGAAAAAGTTGTGTTTTGGCGTTGTTTCATCTATTTAATGGCTCGCAGGGTAGTATTCTCTTCTCAATATTTCCTCATATCTTTGATGTTATCATGTGTGTTTTGTCTCCCTTGAGTAAGGGAAGATTTTTTTTTTTTATGGATTTTATGTTTTTTTTTATAATCCATCCTTTTGCTACGTTGTAAAATGTGCTCAATTTTACATCTGTTTCTTCCTTAAGAAAGCGTTGAGTGTTAAAGTTATGTGTCTTAGCCTGTACTGGAAGCTGCGTACTAACACCCATCTTTTGTTCCTATGTGCAATGAGTATATATTCTTAGTGTTAGAGAGCTGAACTCCTGCCGCCGCCTCCAACACCACCACCAGTTCCACCACCACCAACACTACCACCACTACCACCATTACCACCACCACTACCACTACCCCTTCCACCACCACCACTCATCTTCAACACACAGCCCCTGGTCCCCAGCCACTGCCTCAAAATGCAGCCACACTCGTCTCAATCCATCATTATAATCTGGCAGATGAGAGGCAGGCCTCGCCACACAGCTACACAAACACCCAAGGATTTCACACCGATTCGCAGCGCCGCCTCTGAAGGGAAAACCAAAATCATCAATAATGAACTCCATCTTCCACGACGCTGTATATACGAATGTCTTTTCATTAGGGGAGATCAGCGCACGTTATATCTCTCCTCGTCTCTTTTCATACCTACAGTCTCACTTCAAAGAGTGATATATATAAATCAATGATCATCCATCGGTCTGTCTCTCGCTTCAATGGGCCAACAAATGGCATCATTGCGACAGCTATCAGAAACCATTACTAATTGCCAAGTGCTCAATCCGTCCTTTTCAAGCAGAGTTTTTGCCGAGCTGGGAGAGTGTACAGGAGAGGATTGAACACATCAGTCTTCACACCAGTACATGCTCGCTCACCATGTTCTTCCTAATCTCTCTCTCTCTCTCTCTCTCTCTCTCCCTCTCTCCCTCTCTCTCTCTCTCTCTCTCTCTCTCTCTCTCTCTGTCAATGCATATATGACGAAACAAGGCTAACTGAAGTAACAAAGCTGCAATATTAATTAGTATCTTTAATGTTGCTAACTTGTCATGCAGGAGTCAGTGTTTCAGGTATCCAGTAGACTCTTCAGCATAATTGGGGTCAAATTTCTAACGCTAGTTGTCACATCGGCTCCTCGTGGCAGCAAATAATAGGTGTTGTTTTCATATCCAAAGATGAAATCAGTCTTAAATTTTCCTATTAGAATTAGAAACAATAAAAGCTAAACTAAATACAAATTCTTTTCTAGGAAATATTGACAAGCATTTAAGATAATTAGATAAACTGGTAAGTTATTAATAAGTTAAATAACTAAAAGTGTAACTAATTAGGAAATTAAGCAAATAAGTATGTTTATTTAGGGTTAACAGGATTCGAAGCCACGTCTGAAAGGTGGCATATTTGTCTATGTGAAGCCTTAGACCACTCAGCCAAAGATGACTCAAAACATTAGATAGCCTAGTTACAAGCTATGTTTCTTTCTAGCGTCATGTACACCACTGGGCATATGCGGTCTAAAGCATATGCCATCTTCCAAATGTAAGTTGGAATCCTGCTAACCTGATCGTTTACTGTATATGCCTCTGCTTGTTTCTGCCTTGTGCAATGATGTATTATCGCTCGTGTGGTCAGAACATACAGGAGAAGAGTGAAATGCTAGGTAAAAGGACACTAGTGCAACTTAAGCGACATTTTACTGTGACAACGTTTCGCTCTCCAGGCACTTTGTTAAGAAACGCTACAAATAATACAGGGACTCAGAGGGTATATGTAGGTATATACTGAGGCGTAAAGCATAATATGATCGTTGTAGGTAGTAGGTAGTAGTAGTACTCATGTTGGCAGTAGTAGTAGTAGTAGTAGTAGTAGTAGTAGTAGTAGTAGTAGTAGTAGTAGTAGTGGTAGTAGTAGTAGTAGTAGTAGTAGTAGTAGTAGTAGTAGTAGTAGTAGTAGTAGTAGTAGTAGTAGTAGTAGTGGTAGTAGTAGTAGTAGTAGCAGCAGCAGAAGCAGCTATGTGATGGTGGGGTTTATTGTTTTAAAGAGAATTCTTGCTAATACTTCAGAGATGATGAAACTGTTTTTATTTGTTTAATTGTTAGAAATAGCGTTTAATGATGAAATTGGCTTCTTTAATCACAAGATAAGCGTCGTTGAATTTCATGAGGTAGCTGGTGGAATTCCAGTGTTGTACGTAGGCATTATTCAAGTTATCGTTCCAACATTATTGTGTTCATTGAGACGTGTTTCAAGGTTTCTTGCTGTTTCCCCTATGTATATTCTGTCACAGCCTCCACAGGGATAAGTGTAAACTCCTGTGTTGATTGGTTCATTGTTCTTTAATTTCGTCCTAGTCAGTACTCTTATGGAAGTACTGGTCGCGATGAGGACTCCTGTGTTAGCTTGTACGAGTACTTTAGAGATGTTCAGTGCAACCTGGCTGTAGATAAGGATTATTACTGTGTTAGGATTCCTCCCTAAGATCATTCTATCAATGATATTTCATAGAAAGTCTCTTATGACTCGTCCATATTTATATATTACTAAGTTTTTCCCAGCGTCACTCTCCCTGTTATTGACTAATGACAGTGCAGAAATGACATTTGGTGATTTATTCCCCATAAAGTCATAATATTAAAAATTTCATAATTTTTGTCATTATAACTTACCTATGTGTTTATCTTAGTGGTGTCTCAAGCTTATCATTTAGTATTTACCTTCGTTAATCTCGTTAATCTTCGTTAATTTTTAAAGTCGTTTAATTTTTTATGCATAAGTAAATGACTTTATACAAAGTTTATAAACAAGCACTACAATAATAAATAATATCGAAAATAAACCGAGCAGTGGAATTATCTATCATTGTCTCACCGCTAACACACACCACAAAAAAACATAATATGATCACTTGAAATATCTTTACCAAAGTATCCACTATGAGAGCAAAGCACTGGTAGGCAACAAATATCCACAGAATAACCAACAAGGGAATGCTGCGGCACAAAACTAGATATCACCAGAGACAAAACGGAAGTGTGAGAGAGGTCACTAGTGACAGTTGGTTTGTATAGGATATTCCTCCGGCAGTAACGAAGTATGCCAGATGTGTCGGTCAGGAATAACTCTCTCATAATTCATTTTAACAATAGTCAAGCCGCAGAATGGAAGCAAAGTTAACATTAACACCAATGTATATTCACCGTTAGTTTTAGCAGGACCTCTAGCCATTTGATTGCATAACAACACGTAATGTCACATATTTTCATAAATTAACTTTTCTAAACCGCACATGATGACTCAGAATTAATTAAACAAGCTCGTCAGAAATTTACAGGTATTAAGGAGTAAGGGTGAACTATTGGGCTATTGATTGCAGCAAGTTTCTTGGCTGTCAAAGCAAGATTTCGTCCCTTTCTTGACCATGGAAGGCGATCTTGTCGCTAACGATGACATCAACGGTCTAATGGGAGCTCAAATATTATTTATATTCCTGATGAGTGAACAACTTGAGCCTAAAGGCTGTTTCTTGCATGTTGGAAACGTGTTGCCACCAATTCCAGTTGCTAACGCATTCCACATAAACGAAACACATGACAATAAGAAGCAGATTATGGATTGACAAACTATGATAAACATTAGTGGCAGGTTTGTGGCGGGTTGAAAATTCTTGTTACCATTCTTGAACTGCACTAGACTTCAGTTTTGTATGTGAATGGAATAGTCGGGTATGGATTTCTCAGTACATCAAGAAGGACTGACCACTTCAACACTCATTAGAATCTGGAACAAAAACTGCCCAGTGTCTCCATTTGTAGACTCGTGCTGCATTTTGTTACTACTCTTACCACCATCAAACTAGACCTCGCGAAATTCTTTTTAAGGATTTGGATATAACGGTAGTTTCAAATTTAGGTTGGATAAATATATGAGTGATAGGGGTTGGATTTGAGTGGGACTTGCAAATGAGTGGATAGTGTTATCAGAGCGTATTTCTTGGGTAGCATTGAGGATTGGGTTGGGAAAATGTTTCGTTAGAGGGATGAATTGTAAAGGACCTGCCGAGCATGGGCCAACAGGCCTGCTGCAGTGATCCTCCTTTCTTATGTTCTTATATGTTATGCTCTTATGTTCTTATAACGGCGGCAACCTTGAAGTACCTCAGTGGTAAATTCCCAAGACTCAGCGAAGCAGAAAACACGGACTTGCAAGCTTCTTAGAGATGAAATTGACCATTTCATAGTTGGTAAGGAGAAAAATGTGTGGAATGCAACCAATTTTCTCGGATATACCAAAGTTGACAATTACTGTATAGGTAGATAGTGGAGAACTTGGTGTTGTCCCAATAATATGTCTCCATTCGCAACTAGATTCTTTTCCGGCCAACTGCGGAACAGTCAGCAATGAACAATAACAAGAGGTATTCCAGAAGTTAAATGCAAGAGACAAGCAAAGATGCGTAGGTTTGTTATTTATATATTTTACTCATTAACACAAAATATGTAAACTTTATGGAAACTTTAGCCAATCGATTGTTATTATGGTATAACCATTTTCAGCATTAAAATCCCAAGTGAAATACCTCTTTTATCCACTAGAAAAAAAAGGTAAATCTGTAGACCGGTGCAATCGGAGTCATCAACACTTATTGGATGTAATTCGAAACGTAGTCAAAAAACTAAAGCAAGTCATTAAAATGCAAGTGTGTTTCGGCCTGTACTGAGACTTATTGTAATTGGTGAAGGGGGTCCCAGATGTCGAAATATTCAGTATTAGTAATCTAGTGTTTCATAAATTAGACACATGTGCAACTCTTGGGTATCTTTATTGAGGAAACGTTTCGCCACACAGTGGCTTCATCAGTCCATACGTAGAAGAAACTTGAAGAACAGGAGGAGAATGAGGTAATCAGTCCCTCAACCTTGAGTCGATGTGGTCAGTCCATCAATCTTGAATAGAATACGGCATACGTGCTGAGAAGGAGCTTATAAACCGTTGGCAGGAGAGGTGCAGCAGTCATAGGTGGTGTTACATTTATTCAATGTGGAAGTGTGGCGAAACGTTTCCTCAATAAAGATACCCAAGAGTTGCACATGTGTCTAATTTATCAACATGTCGGTTCTCTGAACCATTGATCCACACATCTAGTGTTTCAGTTGAGTCCTGATGCGAGTTTTGAATTTCGATTCAGTGTGATATTGTCTGATTAGTTGTAGCCTTCATATTTCACGAATTGTTATTATATTCATAACTAAGCGCAAAACCCACAAGGGTCACAGTGATATTACGCGGAGAAAAGGTACAAGAAGTGAAATTTAAATCCAAAGACCGCCTAACCAAAGTCACATAACGTTACTGAAAAACATTAACTAGAAAAAGATTCATTATTATTACTATTATTATTATTATTATTATTATTATTATTATTATTATGATGATGATGATGATGATGATGATGATGATTATTATTATTATTATATTCATGTTAAGCGCTACACCCATGTGAGTTACTCAACTCAACATGTGGTAGAGGCTTGACTCTACAGAGCTCACGACAGATGTACTTCGTAGTTGTATTCACAGAAATCAAGTCACAGTAAAGAATTAAGGAAATTTTTAGAGCATCGAACTTTAAGGTAAGATTAAGTTGAGCTTTGTGAGATGTACGAATTATGTCGCGCAACAATGATTAGTCGACGCCAGTATTTTCCGTTTATGTATACAAATTATTAATGGACGCAGCTTCAAACTTAATATAACGTTTATAATTCCTAACTTGTTACAAAACTGTTGAACAGTCTCGTGAGTAACAGAAATCTTGTATTCAGTTGTCTTGCTTGTGTGTTGCTGACCCTCCACCAGTCACTGTATAAGAAGCGATCAATACAACCAGGCGACCTCCCCCATCATGTAGTTCTGTTCAATTACGTGAATTAGTCAATTATCTTCAGAAACAAAGGAAAGCAAGATGATAGATGAGAGGGAGAAAGATGAGAGAGAGAGAGACAGACAGACAGACGGACAGACAGACAGAGACAGACAAACAGACAGACAGGCAGATTGACAGATGGACAATCGTTTATTACGGCTTTCTTCTTTCTAAAGACTAAATTTATATGATAAGATAAGATAAGATTTCGTTCGGATTTTTAACCCCA
>NC_091381.1:615000-622500 GCF_038502225.1 Cherax quadricarinatus
GTCACCACCATCCCCTGCCACCCTTGACACTGCCGTCACCACCATCCCCTGCCACCCTTGACACTGCCGTCACCACCATCCCCTGCCACCCTTGACACTGCCGTCACCACCATCCCCTGCCACCCCTGACACTGAAGTCATCACCATCCCCTGCCACCCCTGACACTGCCGTCAACACCATCCCCTGCAACCCCTGACACTGGCGTCACCACCATCCCCTACCACCCCTGACACTGCCGTCAACACCATCCCCTGCCACCCCTGACACTGTCGTCACCACCATCCCCTGCCACCCTTGACACTGCCGTCACCACCATCCCCTGCCACCCCTGACACTGCCGTCACCACCATCCCCTGCCACCCTTGACACTGCCGTCACCACCATCCCCTGCCACCCTTGACACTGCCGTCACCACCATCCCCTGCCACCCTTGACACTGCCGTCACCACCATCCCCTGCCACCCTTGACACTGCCGTCACCACCATCCCCTGCCACCCTTGACACTGCCGTCACCACCATCCCCTGCCACCCTTGACACTGCCGTCTCCACCATCCCCTGCCACCCTTGACACTGCCGTCACCACCATCCCCTGCCACCCTTGACACTGCCGTCGCCCCCATCCCCTGCCACCCTTGACACTACCGTCACCACCATCCCCTGCCACCCTTGACACTGCCGTCACCACCATCCCCTGCCACCCCTGACACTGCCGTCACCACCATCCCCTGCCACCCTTGACACTGCCGTCACCACCATCCCCTGCCATCCCTTGACACTGCCGTCACCACCATCCCCTGCCACCCTTGACACTGCCGTCACCACCATCCCCTGCCACCCTTGACACTGCCGTCACCACCATCCCCTGCCACTCTTGACACTGCCGTCACCACCATCCCCTGCCACCCTTGACACTGCCGTCACCAGCATCCCCTGCCACCCCTGACACTGCCGTCACCACCATCCCCTGCCACCCTTGACACTGCCGTCACCACCATCCCCTGCCACCCTTGACACTGCCGTCACCACCATCCCCTGCCACCCTTGACACTGCCGTCACCACCATCCCCTGCCACCCTTGACACTGCCGTCACCACCATCCCCTGCCACCCTTGACACTGCCGTCACCACCATCCCCTGCCACCCTTGACACTGCCGTCACCACCATCCCCTGCCACCCTTGACACTGCCGTCACCACCATCCCCTACCACCCCTGACACTGCCGTCACCACCATCCCCTGCCACCCTTGACACTGCCGTCACCACCATCCCCTGCCACCCTTAACACTGCCGTCACCACCATCCCCTGCCACCCCTGACACTGCCGTCACCACCATCCCCTGCCACCCTTGACACTGCCGTCACCACCATCCCCTGCCACCCTTGACACTGCCGTCACCACCATCCCCTGCCACCCTTGACACTGCCGTCACCACCATCCCCTGCCACCCTTAACACTGCCGTCACCACCATCCCCTGCCACCCTTGACACTGCCGTCACCACCATCCCCTGCCACCCTTGACACTGCCGTCACCACCATCCCCTGCCACCCTTGACACTGCCGTCACCACCATCCCCTGCCACCCTTGACACTGCCGTCACCACCATCCCCTGCCACCCTTGACACTGCCGTCACCACCATCCCCTGCCACCCTTGACACTGCCGTCACCACCATCCCCTGCCACCCCTGACACTGCCATCACCACCATCCCCTGCCACCCCTGACACTGCCATCACCACCATCCCCTGCCACCCCTGACACTGCCGTCACCACCATCCCCTGCCACCCCTGACACTGCCGTCACCACCATCCCGGCTTCGTGAATAGTGTTCAGTTCCATTCTGTCACAATAGCCGTTTTTGTGAACTGTCAGGCTTTGATCTTTTAATTACCGTAACTTGTATCTGCCAAGCAATCATGGCACCCAGTAGGCATACTGGGTGCCAGGACTGGGTGCTGAAAGTGGCAAGAAAAGTTATAAATGGGGTAAGTCTTAGAGTTAACTTAGAAATTAGAAATAGACAAGAGGCAGCCTGTAGCCGTAATTAAGCTTTACTTTGTGAAATTAAAAGAATCAGGTAAATATATAAGTTTGTGTGATGAATAACTGACTGACTTGCCTGACTGACTTGCATGACTAACTTGCCTGACTGACTGACTTGACTGACTGACTGACTTGGCTGTTTAACTTGAATGACTCACTTGACTGATTTATTTGACTGATTGACTGACTGACTTGGCTTACTGATTGATTTATTTGGCTGACTGAATGACTGAATGACTGTCTGACTTGACTTACTGATTGAGTTATTTGACTGACTGAATGACTGACTGACTGACTGACTGACTTTACTGACCTACTTTACTAACTGACTTACTGACTTGACTGATTTACTGACTGACTTGACTGGTTTATTGACTGACTTGACTGATTTATTGACTTGACAGACTAACTTGACTGACTGATTGACTTGACTGATTTACTAACTGACTTGAGTGATTTAAAGTTAGATTTTTTCAATGAAGGGGACCCTGAAACGGTGTCTAGAGCAACTGATGCCTTACCGTCAGTTGTACAATATACTCCTGGGTAAAACAGAACAAAAATCCATTACATAATTCATGCACCCTCCAGAACAACCATCAACTTCAGTACCAGAACCTCCACCATCCACCTCAGCCCAGTAAAGACGCAACATAACTCTCTTCACAATCATACATAAACACCAGCACCCACAATTTAAGGTAAGAAATGCTATTATCGCTGTTGCATTTGTAGTTTTAAGTAGCAAAAACAACATAATATATCACAAGAATTAACTACAATTACATATTCACTTTTATTTTTGTAAGATCTAGAGGTCTAAAAAAATAAGTTGTTTGGCTTTTTGGAGGTTCTCATGAACGTAACCCTATTTTTCCCATAAGTTCTTCAGTTTATCTAACGCGGATTTACCGAACACGGTGTTTACAGGAACCTAACTACCGTACAATATAACGGTTTACTTTTTTTGGAAAATTTATTAAGGTAACGCAGCAATTGTGTGCGTGCTTAAGTTACATTTTGTAACTTACAAGTTACATTTTGTCATAGGCACTTGGCCTGTTTTGTGTGTGTGTGTGTATGTGTGTGTGTGTGTGTGTGTGTGTGTGTGTGTGTGTGTGTGTGTGTGTGTGTGTGTGTGTGTGTGTGTGTGTGTGTGTATCACTAAATTTAACACTGTCCTTTTCCAGGTACGTTCAATCTTGCCTGGAAGAGTAAGTTAGTTCATTGTCTCTGGAACAACACTGGATGTCATTCAGATTCTCATTTTCTCTCCTTTCTCATTTTCAACCCTTCTCTCATTATCTCTTCTTAGTTATTACCTCCATTTCTCTATCATTATCTTTCCTCCGCCATTGTACATCCTCTCTCATTTTCTCCCCTCTCAGTCTTTCTCCCTTTCATACTTTCTCCTATTATCATTTTCTCCCTTGTACTTATTTGTACTCTTTTCCCATTGTTTTCATAAAACATTCCGTTTATTTTATAATAAGTAGTTCTCATTATTCCATTTAATTCCTCTCTGTCATTACCCTCTATTAAAGCCCCTCTTCTACACAGTCTCTCTTTGAATTATTTAACTATGACGATATTCTGTCTGTCTCTCTCTCTCTTGTGGTAGGATTAGGAACTTCCTTAGACACAGTATAAGACAAAAATAATAACGTTTCTTTGTCAGAAAAATTCGTCTAAATAATATTGACACTGACATTTCTACTCAGACAATTGTAAACAGTGCCACTGAAGACTTGAATTCACTGCATTTCTCATGAGAAACTTGTCACTGCCCTCCTTACAAAATTCATTTTGCAACTCAACAGACCCTCACAAATCCTATGTGAATTTCTCAAATACTGTTTGCAGCAAATTACTTTACTTCCAGTATTTTGGTTAGTTTTGGTTAGTTTAGGTTAAGTTACGTTAGAATATTCTCTGTCAATAACAACGAGCAAAATATAACATGCAACAAAAGCAATCTATGAAATATGAAATACAGGCAGTAAAAGTTGACCCACAGAGCACAGAAGAATAAAAGTCTGGTAATCACTGTTGAAGACAGGTTAAAGTTACCCATATTACGGGTATAGTCTCAGTGTGGAATACTGTGTGTCATTAGAAGTATGGACAGTGTTGCTAGACCACACACTCTCTCTCTCAACACCACCCCATGCTGTATCAAAATACCACCCACACTTAAGAATAGGTATGATAAAGCTCATGGAGCAGGAAGAGTGACCTAGTAGCGACAAGTGAAAAGGAGGGGCCAGGAGCTGTGACTCGACAACTGCAACCACAACTAGGTAAGTACAACTAGGTGAGTACACACGCACATACAAACACAAACACACACACACACACTCACAAACACACACACACACACACACACACACACACACACACACACACACACACACACAGTAACACGGAACGCTGTACAGCACTAATGTACACACGGTCAACTATATCTTAGTATTACAATAGTCCCATAAAATTTTAAATAAATTATATTATATTTCGAGTCTTAAAATTCTATGCATGATGATTCCTGTTTTGCATCTTAATGACATTATTTCTCATCTCAAGTTCGGTTGGGTATCTTTCACATGTATTACTTTCAAGAGTTATCTTTCCTGTTTTTAAAGTGTTGACGTGATACTGCTCACCAGTCTGTTATGATTTCTCTCTCTCTCTCTCTCCTCTCCCTGTCTTTCTCAGCTCCTTCCCAGCCTCATTAACCATGAATATTCATACTCTATTTTCCCGTTCGTGCGCCACACAGGCTAATCACTGTTTTTTGAGTCGGAGACTGTGTTCTCAGGCTCTACTGTCATGGTAGATCTTCAGGAATCTGTGCGATGATTATGTGGTTATGTTGTAGTGCTGAGGTGTTGGTGATAATGGTGTACTCTAATGGTGCTCTATTGATTGTGCTGGTGGTATCGAGTGTAATCTGGAGGTGACTTGCTGGTGCTGCTTAGTTGATGTGGTGATGCTGGGAAATAGTGGTGGTGTCGTAGTTTTGATATTAGCTTGCATCACTTTCATTTACGCTTCATACGAAATTGCACGGAACATACGACACGTAACCTCGAGAGATTCGCATCACCCCGGGTGAAGGAGAGTCTTTCAGATATATGGTTCTGCTGATCAGCGACGAGGCAACTAAGAATAAGCTAGATAGCCGCCAGCTCTATAAATTTTACTAACAACTTAGTGTAGAAGCACATGGATATACACAGTATCATGCAAATGTATGTGAGAAAAATCTTCCAGTAAAGCACCACAACTCGAATTGTCTTTTTTACATAGTGTCGTTATACTGTATCATTATATTACTACAAACATGCCTGCCGTCTTGACAACTGTACCAATACATATCGAACACAGGAAGTTGGTCAAATGAATCTGACTGAAGCTAAGTTAGTCATTCTTGGAAATTATTTACAAACAAGTTGTTACTCAACGCCAGTTCTGTGATTCGTAAAAAAAATTAAGTAGAGGAGAGCAGTTCAGCAGATCTACTGGCCCATGCTGGTTAAGTCCTTTTCAAACCTTTCCCTTCTCACTAATAACTCTACTCCTTGTACTATACCTATTCCCTTGCATCATGTCACCTAATTCCTGCCACTATATCTCCTTTCTTAGTTGTCCTTCAACATCATTTCGTGAGTCATATTCCTTTATAATCAAAAGAAATCATTTAGGTTGGTCTTTTTTTAGACTTCTCAAAATGTTGTTAGGTAAGACACATATGCATTGTTCCATAGTCTGAAACAATATTGTTTCAGACTAGGGAACAATGCTCTTCTCCAGACTGAGGAACTGACCACCTCAAAACTTTAAGGGCGATGGACTGATTACATCGTCTTCAAGTCTCTTCTGCTTCTATCTACTTTTCTGTACTGGACTGAAGAAGCCTACTGTGTAGGCGAAACGTTTCAAAATAAAGATACCTAACTGTTGCATATGTGTCTTACCTAACAACCTGTCGGTATTTTATACAATTTTTTAGACTTCTCAAAATGTCACATTGGCAACCATTTCCACAGGCCATCCAGTCTCCTTGTCAGTAATCCCTAATACCAAACTTTAGTCGACAACACCCAGGTAGTCTTTTCTTATGTTCTTATGTTTACTTTCTTATGTTCTTATGTTTTACTTTCTGATGTTCTTATGTTAACAGTCTTCCCAGTGGGGTGATAGAGGCTAGGACCTTGGGTAGCTTTAAGAACAGACTGGACAAATGTATGAGTGGGAGGGGGTGGGTTTGATTGGTGTCAAGGGGTGCGGGAGTTGTTTCTTGAGTAGCTTTGAGTAGAAGTCGTTTTGATAAGGACCTGCCTCGTATGGGCCAGTAGGCCTTCTGCAGTGTTCCTACTTTCTTATGTTCTTATGTTCTTATGTATTATTAATATAATTCTACGGAATATTGAAACTAAAAGATTTATTACTGTCTTGTACAAGCGGTTCATTAACCTCAAGATTATTTATCAGAATTTCATTTTTTTGCAAGAAACAAATAAAAAAGGTTGTTTTGTTTAATTGATTCCTCTCAAACTATTACGAAAACAAGTCCTAGACTTTTTATAGAAAGTCAAGATGCGTCACTAAATTTTGCTAAGCTAGTAATCTTTTATATCTACTTTTTGGAATCCAAATGCTTTAACAATTTTGTTTCATAGAAAATTACAGAAAAATTACGAAAAACTGTTAAACAGATTATATCTATGTTCCTTGCACCTACATATTTTTTCAGAGACAATAATTCAAATTACGCCCAGCACTAATTGGTCGACTTGAACAATACGTGCAGAAAAACTCTACGGTTTCTGCACATACAATTTAACTTACTTTGTTTCTTACGTTCCAGACTTGAACAATACGTGCAGAAAAACTCTACGGTTTCTGCACATACAATTTAACTTACTTTATTTCTTACGTTCCAGACTTGAACAATACGTGCAGAAAAACTCTACGGTTTCTGCACATACAATTTAACTTACTTAATTTCTTACGTTCCAGACTTGAACAATATGTGCAGAAAAACTCTACGGTTTCTGCGCATACAATTTAACTTACTTTATTTCTTACGTTCCAGATATATATATAGTAGACGCTATAGAAGTCATTACCGTGTTTCTCTCCACTGCTTATTTGTTTATATACCGTTTTTTTATAAGTAACTTTTTTATGACCGCTCATACTTTCTAAATGTTTTCTAAATTATCTAGGCAATTTTTCTATCTTCCGTTCCTAGTACTGCAACCCTTCTGTTTACCTCCCACACACACACACATAGTTATGTCTTTCATACGTTTAAAGTGTTATACACATCTTCAATATCTTCCTCGAATAAGCAGCCCCTGATAAGTCCCTGACCATAAGACCCGTAGGAATTTTGAGGTGGATGAGTTTTTTCTTCAGATCTCGTCAGCATGCCTAAAGGAAGGGT
>NC_091381.1:627500-655000 GCF_038502225.1 Cherax quadricarinatus
TATCAATCCAAGGTTTACGTAAAGGGTATAGTGAATCTGTGCCCCCCATCATTGATTGCTAAAATTGTAAGTTAAATGTAGGGAAATTTAGGAACTATATTAAGAGTTTATACTATCCAAACATTAGCTGTCTAAACAAAAGTTAAGAAATCAGACAGACCTGATCTATATATATAGATCGTTAGTTCTTCTATTTTCTGTCTTTTGCATGGACTCCAATTTGTTTTAATTTTTTCTGTCTCAATTTCGGTTTCATTTAGCTTCCAGTGATCCAAAGGCTTATCTGAAATATCCTATTAATTATTTTTAATTGGAAGTCGGCCTGCACTCACCAGCCCATGACATTGGGAATATTATAGTTTTGTGATGGCATTCGTATTGGCAACTTGTGGTTTTAACGTCCAGTTGTACATTATAATATTTAGTTATTGCCTGTTTAGTGTTTAATTATTAATGAATATTTTATGACTTATTTATGACAGCAAGTGATTTGTCATTGCCTATTAATTGTGGATAATTACCAAGCTCTTCGTCGTGATAACTAATATTATTATTAATGTATGATACCTTTGGTATTATAAGCAGCATTAAGGGAATCGAAGAAGGTTCTGTCCCACCTTACACGATATACATAACCAGCGGTATGGGTGGCTACCATGTGGCAAATTACCACTTGTACCTTTTCTGCGCATTCTCTACACACAGTTTCTGACTGTCCTATAGTTGTCAGAACACTATTTGTGTCTGATGGTTTGAAATAAATCAGTCAGAGACGGTTCTCTATCAGAGTTGTAACGGTGTGTACATTAGTTCACCTCATTTTGTATCTTGTTCACGTTGTGGATGAACATATTAATTAGATTTTTGTAACACAGATATTAACTTCACTATTTATCATCAGTAACTAGTAGAGACGTGGCTGACGCAAATGCGATTCCTAAGTGCAGTCCATTATTCTCACCTGAGTTCCTTATAGAAATACGCTATTCAGGAGGCACTTAAGTTGACGAAATTCTGTGCCGGTGAGAGAGGGTGAGCATGAAAGATACAGGAACAAAGCTCATGTCCACAGTCACAGGAAAAAAAATTGCAGAAAGGAGCTTGAATGATGCCAAGGTTCAAGAAAATGAACCTGAAATTTTACTTTGAGACACTGAAAAATTAGGCGCAAACTTCAGCCTAGAAAATAAGAAACAATCCCGAAACATTGTGTCTTAACAGCAAAAACACAAATACATACTACTACGTTATAAAAACTGATTATCTGAATTATGACTTAGTAAAGCCTACCTTACTACCAACACTACACCTGTTACAAAAGATACATTAAAAATGTTTGTTAATGGTTCACAAAGTTTGATTTTTTGGCTCTTGAAGAACCCTTGAGAAAAGTTCATTACGACTAGGGGATTTATTATGCTTTAATCAGTCAACCTGTTTGATTACGATATTCCTAGTGACTGATATTACATAATTTATTTTCTTTAGACCCACTATAAAAATTAATTACTGTTATATACAGCTCATTTCTGTTCTCCATACTGCAGAATGCACGTGGGTTCATTGGAGAACATTCAGAGAAGAATATAAAATTAATCCAGGGAGTCCAGAGCTGCTCATATTTCCGTTCCTTGTGACCCTGGAAAAGACTCGGGCCGGGACAAGACCGGCGAACCTACAACAACAGTCCATACTGTTTGCAATCGTGTCATTACGATTTCTTGAGTCAACAACAACAATCCCTGTGACCACAGCCTATGGTGGGATTGAGAAGCTTTTGTCTCTGCATTCCTAATTTTTTTTTTGGTCTACACACTGCTTTGGGACGTAATCTTTGAAAAGAAGGAATCTGAACACACATATTAAGTGTACGTATTTGGGATGTTTACCAGTTGCACACCTTGATACTTGCACAAGTCTCAGGGATTTTGAGTGAGGTGTCTTGTATATGATTTACCTGGTACTGGTCCTTGAACGATTATCATATGATAAGTTTGTAATAATGTTTGATTTAAATTATGTTTATAATTTGATTTACATTTGTCCTGCTAACTGTACAAAATATTTATGCATAGACTGATGAATAAAACTGACGTTATAGGCATATAATCCAAATGTTTGCCTTCAACAGGCCCTAATTTGGGAGCAAAAGCAAATGTATCTCACAGTGACAGTGACTGGTGGTACTGACTGGGAGTATTATCTCTGACTAATGGTACGTGTTGGTTGCGGTGATTAAAGGTGGTAAGATATGTCACTAGTTAATGGAGGTGATTATTGGCAAGTCATTAGTGGTATTAACTCGTGATAGCGAGTGATGACTGATTAGGTAGTGGTGACTAGTGGTGATGAATTATTGTTAATATATGGAGAAAATACAGAGAGTAACAAATATCTCGTATTTTCATTAGTAAACAAAATCTATTGCGAAAGTCTTGATTTCATTAGTAAATGAAGAAATAGAGATCTCATTCAATCCATTAAGATAATAAACAAATTAAACTTACACAAGAAGTAATATTTGATATGTAAAGGGTTTTAATAACACAATATATTTGCATTACATGTGGGTTAAATTCGACAAAAACTTAATCTCCTACATACTGGATGAACAGGTATTTTACAGAAGACAAAACAGAATAACAATGTTTATTTTCAGTGAGAGACTAACAATTGTCCATAGACTACTCAAGAGACTTATTTTACCAAATACTGGTAGTAGTAATAATAGTCATAGTAACAACAGTTGCAGCTGTTGAAGTCCAGACTTTATTTCTGCCTTTCCTAGTAAATATTATTGACCATTTTTCAATGTCTCACGGCAATTCTCTTCTTCAGTATTATAAAGCCTGCTGAATAAGTAGAGGATAAAAGAGAGAGAGGGAGCCTTATTCTACCCTATTCTATCCTTAACTATCTACACAGAACCATAAGAAGATTGAACCTCTGCAGATATCTTTGACAATGTTTGTAAGGTCTTGTGGCATCTCTCTCTCCCATGGTCTCCAATATACTGTATATGTTTTCTCTATAAAAAATTTCGTTGAGATTTAGTTTTCAGTGATCCAGAGGTTTATATCATATAGCCAATTAATTATTTTTAATTGGAGGCTGACCCGCACTCACGAGCTCTTGGCTCTGGGAATAATATAGTTTTGTGTTGGCGTTCGTGTTGGGAACTTTTGGTGGTGATTGGTGGTGGAGAGGAGTGGTGATTTGTGGTGGTAATTGGTGGCAGTGATAGATGACAATTGATGATTCTGACTGACAGGGCTTATTTGTGGCTATGATTGGTGTCACTAACTCGTGAGATTCATTGTTCTGACTGGTGTTAGTGATTGGTAGTGATGGGTGGTAAGGCTAATTTGCGGTTTGACTGAAGGTATCGACTATGGTACTTGTTGGTGGTGTTTGTGATTGATTTTGGTGACCAGAGATGACTGGTGACACTGACTGCTGTTGATGATTTGACGTTGAATAATAATAATTGGTGGCACTAACTGATGCTGGCGATTGGGGATGACTGGTGTCACTGACAAATGGTAGTGATTCATGTCACTAAATGGAAATTGTGATTGGCGGTGATGGCTGGTGGTGGAGATCGGTGTAATTGATTAGAGGTGGTGATTATTTGGTTTACTAAAAAGTTGATGTGATTGACTGTGGTGACTGTTGTTGGTTATTGGTAGAAGTGACTAGTGGCAGAATTAACTAGAGATCGATGAAACTAAAAAAAAAAAAAGAAGAGAGAGAGAGAGAGAGAGAGCACATTGAAGAGGCAGATTGCAGAGGCCTTAAGAGTCCACTTGCAGGTTATTTGCTAAGCACTATCTACTTCCACTTCGATTAATAATTATCTACAATTATTTTGATGTTTGACTCAACAATAGTAAACTGGAAATCTCTCTCTCCCCAGATGCCTAATTAATAAATTAATGATTAAGACTTATGTGCAACAGTTGGGTATCGCCTGCACAGTAGGCTACTTTAGTCAAATAAGAGGCAGCAGATGTAGTAGTGAAATGAAGATGATGTAATCCGTCCATCAACCATGAGGTGGTCAGTCCCTTAGACTGGCGAAGATTTCAGCTCCATGGTCTGGAACTGTATCGTTCCACACAGCAGTTAGTGTGAATGTTTTGTAAGCTGATTAAGTTTAGACTTTTAAATAGTGGTTGTGAGTATTGTCTGAAACCTTACTAGGTGGTTATTCTAATAGCCGATTTCCGCTGGGTGAGAATAGGTTTTATGTGTTTTGCTGTTGTGAATCCCCGAGCACAGATTCTCTAAGTGAGGCAGAGATAAATCAGTAGTACGGAGTAATACTGCTCGCGGAACACTGTTGCGTATTGTTTTTATAGAAAGCTCACTGTTTTGGAATAAATATATGTTCTGTTGTGTGTGTTGAATTTCTTGATGCAGTCAAGGTGGATATCTGAGAATTTTCTTTCATTTTTATTATAAAACATGTAGAAAGTCTTGTCAGTATTGTGAGCAAATTTGTTGGTGGCTATCCAGATGCATATCGTCGTTAGTTCGCCGCTAACTGCATCGGTGAGAACAACTTGTTAGGATTAGATACAACGAATGCTGTGTTATCTGCAAACAGGACTAGTTTAAGTTCCTGAGAGATATTTGTTAGGTCATTTATAAAGATGAGAAATAATAGATGGCCATTGATGCTAGCCTGTGACACCCATATTTTAAAAGTCTGGGTTGATAAGTTAGTGTCATTGATAGTCACAGCTGCTGTCTGTAGGACTTTATGAAAGTAAGAGCATGATCTCTAATTCCATAATGCTCTAGTAGCTCTAGTCATAAGCTTTTCAAGAGCCGAGTAGACAATATACCATCTTTACGATAGATCAATATTACTTTTTCTGGCCTGAAGTCAAACTTGCAAGGATTAAAAACTTTATACTTATTGATAAATGTATATATTCGTTTATAAACTATATTTTCAGTGATCTTCCATAAAGGCAAATTTTACACTGTTTTTTAGGTGGGTTTCTGCCTTCGTGGATTGGGTTAACTTGTGCAAGCTTGCTTAAGTATATTAAGGGAGGTTTTGGTTTCAAGAGATTTATTAAGCAGAGTTGCAATGATAGGTGATATAAATGATGAAATATTCGTTTTTTTTAATGCTTTGTTTTTTCAGTGCTTATATTATCGAAGTTAACTCTGTATGAGTTGTCAGGGGCAAGTAGAGGGAACCTTGGTAACTGTTACTAAGATAATCATTAACCAGAGCAGTGGAGTTTGTGAATTGCTGTCAAGGTTAGTCGATATGGATGAAAAGAAGTTAACTTTATTTACTGTAACAGCAGTATGGATGGGGGGTTCGTTTGGCTGTGTTGGTTATTACCAAGGTTGAGTAATGATCAGTAGAACTATCAGATAATAGGTTTGGTAATTAAGGGCAGTAATTATGAGAGTAACGTTAAAAATCACCAGTAATTATTAAGTAATGATTGTTTAATTTTTGTTTATTGTTCCGTCTTTTAGGTTATCCCCAAAGGTGGTTAAGTTGCTATGTGGAGTTCTGTTGTCAACCCCTCTTGTTATAAGGGCTCTTACGATTTTAGTCTTAAAGTGGCAGGTAAAATTCAATAAGATTTTCTGGGAGACAAGACCGAATATAAAGACTTAATGGCATGTAAAACTTACGAAAGTTCTCTCTCTCTCTGAGAAGACTAATGATGATAAACTTTCTGATAAAGAAAGGCTACGAATGATAAAAAAGAAAGCTAACAGACACGAAAGGCTGAAGTAATCTGCATTAATTAAAAAAAACACTTTCTTTGGAGCAAAAAATGTATTCCATATTTGCATGTTTTTCTAATCAAATTTATTTTTATTTTTCCTATAGATGGAGATCCTCCATGATTACAGAGTTCGGCATTATTAGAATTTTTATATCGAGTTTTCTCTACGAAGCGAATCAGGTAGCTGGGCTGTCAGGAGCAAGAATTTAGACGGTAATGGAGTAAGGCTTCGGAAGTAGTAGTTTCTTAGGTATAGGTGATGATGGTAGAGGTTGTAGGACTACAAGAGGTTGTAGTTGTAGTGCTTGTTATGGTTATGTTAGTAGTGGGGGTAATAGCGATGGTGGTAATTTTTTTGGTGAGGATAGCAGTTGGTGTTATTGTGGCATTACCAACAATAATGGTAGTTACTGTTATGGCTGTTGTGATTATGGTAGGGTTAAAAGAAGGGAAATAAATATACCACAGATGCAAATCTCTCACATATTTTCCAGCTATGTGGGTATATTCCCTGGCATAAATCACATTGAGTAGTAATTCCCTCAGATGTTTTCCACCAACATCTCAGGCTAATAGATTATTTTACAGATGCTTAACTAAAGTCTCCTTCTTCCTTCATTCTAAATACAAAACCAGACTTTTCTCTCCATCCCTCACTCCCATTTCTAGCTCCACATTTCCTTACTCCCGTCTCCCAGTTTCCCTCACACCAGAAGAAAAGGTCACCCCACCCCAAACACAACAGAGCCTCATCAGCTTGTCCTCAACGCGAGGCAGCGGTGGGATAAGGAAAAGCAATTTAGCGCTGGAGAGAGAGAAAAAAATATGTAATTCGATTAAAAATCGAGAAGATGATCGGGAAGGCACGATCCATCATGGGGAAATGAGATATTGTGGGAAACCGTGTGAGCCCTCGTGGTGACGACCCCTCTACCCACCGCCTCAGACCCTGTGAGCTCTCGTGGTGACGACCCCTCTACCCATCACCCCAGACCCTGTGAGCTCTCGTGGTGACGACCCCTCTACCCACCGCCTCAGACCCTGTGAGCTCTCGTGGTGACGACCCCTCTACCCACCGCCTCAGACCCTGTGAGCTCTCGTGGTGACGACCCCTCTACCCATCACCCCAGACCCTGTGAGCTCTCGTGGTGACGACCCCTCTACCCACCACCCCAGACCCTGTGAGCTCTCGTGGTGACGACCCCTCTACCCACCGCCTCAGACCCTGTGAGCTCTCGTGGTGACGACCCCTCTACCCACCACCCCAGACCCTGTGAGCTCTCGTGGTGACGACCCCTCTACCCACCACCCCAGACCCTGTGAGCTCTCGTGGTGACGACCCCTCTACCCACCACCCCAGACCCTGTGAGGCCTCGTGGTGACGACCCCTCTACCCACCACCCCAGACCCAGTGAGCTCTCGTGGTGACGACCCCTCTACCCACCACCTCAGACCCTGTGAGCTCTCGTGGTGACGACCCCTCTACCCACCACCCCAGACCCTGTGAGCCCTGGTAGTGGCGACCCCTCTACCCACCACCCCAGACCCTGTGAGCCCTGGTAGTGGCGACCCCTCTACCCACCACCCCAGACCCTGTGAGCCCTGGTAGTGGCGACCCCTCTACCCACCACCCCAGACCCTGTGAGACCTCGTAGTGACGACCCCTCTACCCACCACCCCAGACCCTGTGAGGCCTCGTAGTGACGACCCCTCTACCCACCACCCCAGACCCTGTGAGGCCTCGTAGTGAGGACCCCTCTACCACCCAACCCAGACCCTGTGAGACCTCGTAGTGACGACCCCCTCTACCCACCACCCCAGACTCTGTGAGGTCTCGCAGTGACCACCCCTCTACCACCCACCCCAGACCCTGTGAGACCTCGTAGTGACGACCAATCTTGGTTTGCGATATTTGCATAATATCCTAATAGGAATATCGTTCTTGATGAATGTAATGAGAACAAGAGCGCAAATAACTTTCCAGGAGGAAACATCACAATAACAATACTCGTTATTTAATTTAATCCCTATTTTAAAGATCAACATATTATTTCTAATGATGAATAGGTTGCACGCAGCCTTAAGGAAGGATCCTGGACTTAAGGAAGGATCCTGGACTTAAGGAAGGATCCTGGAATTAAGGAAGGATCCTGGACTTATGGAAGGATCCTGGACTTAAGGAAGGATCCTGGACTTAAGTGCAGGATCCTTCCTTAAGTCCACAATCCTTCCTTAATGACCTTCGTGTAGTCGATGGGATTTAAAGACAATTAATACTAAGAAATGCTAAGAAGCGCTTGAGGAACGGAGAATTAACTCTTCAGAATTTTCTTCCGCTAAATTGTTTGCATGGTTTAGCGTTTTCTAATAAAAGAGTTCAAAATATATGCAACTCTATAGGTAAGTGCAAATGAGCCCACGAGGCAGGGTGAAGACCTGAGACTAGACCAGGGCAACCTCAGCTAGGTGAGACTAGACCAGGGCAACATCAGCTAGGTGAGACTAGACCAGGGCAACCTCAGCTAGGTGAGACTAGACCAGGGCAACCTCAGCTAGGTGAGACTAGACCAGGGCAACCTCAGCTAGGTGAGACTAGACCAGGGCAACCTCAGCTAGGTGAGACTAGACCAGGGCAACCTCAGCTAGGTGAGACTAGACCAGGGCAACCTCAGCTAGGTGAGACTAGACCAGGGCAACCTCAGCTAGGTGAGACTAGACCAGGGCAACCTCAGCTAGGTGAGAATAGACCAGGGCAACCTCAGCTAGGTGAGACTAGACCAGAGCAACCTCAGCTAGGTGAGATTAGACCAGAGCAACCTCAGCTAGGTGAGACTAGACCAGGGTAACCTCAGCTAGGTGAGACTAGACCAGGGCAACCTCAGTTAGGTGAGACTAGACCAAGGCAACCTCAGCTAGGTGAGAGTAGACCAGGGCAACCTCAGTTAGGTGAGAGTAGACCAGGGCAACCTCAGCTAGGTGAGACTAGACCAGGGCAACCTCAGCTAGGTGAGACTAGACCAGGGTAACCTCAGCTAGGTGAGACTAGACCAGGGCAACCTCAGTTAGGTGAGACTAGACCAAGGCAACCTCAGCTAGGTGAGAGTAGACCAGGGCAACCTCAGTTAGGTGAGTCTAGACCAGGGCAACCTCAGCTAGGTGAGACTAGACCAGGGCAACCTCAGCTAGGTGAGACTAGACCAGAGCAGCTAGATGACTAGACTCAGCTAGGTGAGACTAGACCAGAGCAACCTCAGCTAGGTGAGACTAGACCAGGGCAACCTCAGCTAGGTGAGACTAGACCAGAGCAACCTCAGCTAGGTGAGACTAGACCAGGGCAACCTCAGCTAGGTGAGACTAGACCAGGGCAACCTCAGCTAGGTGAGACTAGACCAGAGCAACCTCAGCTAGGTGAGACTAGACCAGGGCAACCTCAGCTAGGTGAGACTAGATCAGGGCAACCTCAGCTAGGTGAGACTAGACCAGGGCAACCTCAGCTAGGTGAGACTAGACCAGGGCAACCTCAGCTAGGTGAGACTAGACCAGGGCAACCTCACCTAGGTGAGACTAGACCAGGGCAACCTCACCTAGGTGAGACTAGACCAGGGCAACCTCAGCTAGGTGAGACTAGACCAGGGCAACCTCAGCTAGGTGAGACTAGACCAGGGCAACCTCAGCTAGGTGAGACTAGACCAGGGCAACCTCAGCTAGGTGAGACTAGACCAGGGCAACCTCAGCTAGGTGAGACTAGACCAGGGCAACATCAGCTAGGTGAGACTAGACCAGGGCAACCTCAGCTAGGTGAGACTAGACCAGAGCAACCTCAGCTAGGTGAGGCTAGACCAGGGCAACCTCACCTAGGTGAGACTAGACCAGGGCAACCTCAGCTAGGTGAGACTAGACCAGGGCAACCTCAGCTAGGTGAGACTAGACCAGGGCAACCTCAGCTAGGTGAGACTAGACCAGGGCAACCTCAGCTAGGTGAGACTAGACCAGAGCAACCTCAGCTAGGTGAGACTAGACCAGGGCAACCTCAGCTAGGTGAGACTAGACCAGAGCAACCTCAGCTAGGTGAGACTAGACCAGGGCAACCTCAGCTAGGTGAGACTAGACCAGGGCAACCTCTAGGTGAGACTAGACCAGGGCAACCTCAGCTAGGTGAGACTAGACCAGAGCAACCTCAGCTAGGTGAGACTAGACCAGGGCAACCTCAGCTAGGTGAGACTAGACCAGGGCAACCTCAGCTAGGTGAGACTAGACCAGGGCAACCTCAGCTAGGTGAGACTAGACCAGGGCAACCTCAGCTAGGTGAGACTAGACCAGGGCAACCTCAGCTAGGTGAGACTAGACCAGGGCAACCTCAGCTAGGTGAGACTAGACCAGGGCAACCTCAGCTAGGTTAGACTAGACTCATCTAGTTGAGACTAGACCAGGGCAACCTCAGCTAGGTGAGACTAGACCAGGGCAACCTCAGCTAGGTGAGACTAGACCAGGGCAACCTCAGCTAGGTGAGACTAGACCAGGGCAACCTCACCTAGGTGAGACTAGACCAGGGCAACCTCAGCTAGGTGAGACTAGACCAGGGCAACCTCAGCTAGGTGAGACTAGACCAGGGCAACCTCAGCTAGGTGAGACTAGACCAGGGCAACCTCAGCTAGGTTAGACTAGACCAGGGCAACCTCAGCTAGGTGAGACTAGACCAGGGCAACCTCAGCTAGGTGAGACTAGACCAGGGCAACCTCAGCTAGGTGAGACTAGACCAGGGCAACCTCAGCTAGGTGAGACTAGACCAGGGCAACCTCACCTAGGTGAGACTAGACCAGGGCAACCTCAGCTAGGTGAGACTAGACCAGAGCAACCTCAGCTAGGTGAGACTAGACCAGGGCAACCTCAGCTAGGTGAGACTAGACCAGGGCAACCTCAGCTAGGTGAGACTAGACCAGAGCAACCTCAGCTAGGTGAGACTAAACCAGGGCAACCTCAGCTAGGTGAGACTAGACCAGAGCAACCTCAGCTAGGTGAGACTAGACCAGGGCAACCTCAGCTAGGTGAGACTAGACCAGGGCAACCTCAGCTAGGTGAGACTAGACCAGGGCAACCTCAGCAAGGTGAGACTAGACCAGGGCAACCTCAGCTAGGTGAGACTAGACCAGGGCAACCTCACCTAGGTGAGACTAGACCAGGGCAACCTCAGCTAGGTGAGACTAGACCAGAGCAACCTCAGCTAGGTGAGACTAGACCAGAGCAACCTCAGCTAGGTGAGACTAGACCAGAGCAACCTCAGCTAGGTGAGACTAGACCAGGGCAACCTCAGCTAGGTGAGACTAGACCAGGGCAACCTCAGCTAGGTGAGACTAGACCAGGGCAACCTCAGCTAGGTGAGACTAGACCAGGGCAACCTCAGCTAGGTGAGACTAGACCAGGGCAACCTCAGCTAGGTGAGACTAGACCAGGGCAACCTCACCTAGGTGAGACTAGACCAGAGCAACCTCACCTAGGTGAGACTAGACCAGGGCAACCTCAGCTAGGTGAAACTAGACCAGGGCAACCTCACCTAGGTGAGACTAGACCAGGGCAACCTCAGCTAGGTGAGACTAGACCAGGGCAACCTCAGCTAGGTGAGACTAGACCAGGGCAACCTCAGCTAGGTGAGACTAGACCAGGGCAACCTCAGCTAGGTGAGACTAGACCAGGGCAACCTCAGCTAGGTGAGACTAGACCAGGGCAACCTCAGCTAGGTGAGACTAGACCAGGGCAACCTCAGCTAGGTGAGACTAGACCAGGGCAACCTCACCTAGGTGAGACTAGACCAGGGCAACCTCAGCTAGGTGAGACTAGACCAGGGCAACCTCAGCTAGGTGAGACTAGACCAGGGCAACCTCAGCTAGGTGAGACTAGACCAGGGCAACCTCAGCTAGGTGAGACTAGACCAGGGCAACCTCAGCTAGGTGAGACTAGACCAGGGCAACCTCAGCTAGGTGAGACTAGACCAGGGCAACCTCAGCTAGGTGAGACTAGACCAGGGCAACCTCAGCTAGGTGAGAATAGACCAGGGCAACCTCAGCTAGGTGAGACTAGACCATAGGAACCTCAGCTAGGTGAGACTACACCAGGGCAACCTCACCTAGGTGAGACTAGACCAGAGCAACCTCAGCAAGGTGAGACTAGACCAGAGCAACCTCAGCTAGGTGAGACTAGACCAGGGCAACCTCAGCTAGGTGAGACTAGACCAGAGCAACCTCAGCTAGGTGAGACTAGACCAGGGCAACCTCACCTAGGTGAGACTAGACCAGGGCAACCTCAGCTAGGTGAGACTAGACCAGGGCAACCTCAGCTAGGTGAGACTAGACCAGGGCAACCTCAGCTAGGTGAGAATAGACCAGGGCAACCTCAGCTAGGTGAGACTAGACCATAGGAACCTCAGCTAGGTGAGACTACACCAGGGCAACCTCACCTAGGTGAGACTAGACCAGAGCAACCTCAGCAAGGTGAGACTAGACCAGAGCAACCTCAGCTAGGTGAGACTAGACCAGGGCAACCTCAGCTAGGTGAGACTAGACCAGAGCAACCTCAGCTAGGTGAGACTAGACCAGGGCAACCTCACCTAGGTGAGACTAGACCAGGGCAACCTCAGCTAGGTGAGACTAGACCAGGGCAACCTCAGCTAGGTGAGACTAGACCAGGGCAACCTCAGCTAGGTGAGTTAACTAAGTGATTACACCTCGAGTATTATCGAGAGTCGGAGAAGAAAATGCGAGTAAAAATCGTTTTCCAATTTAATACGAGAGGAAAAGTGAGGATAATTACACAAAGAAATCCAGGAAATTGGAGGGAGACACTGGAGAGATTCACACTTTTGTAAAACTTTCTGTAGGTCAGTGGTTTTGTCCAGTAGCTGGGACAGTAAAACTAACCATGTGGACGAGGTGATTAGAACCCACATAAATGATTTAAAGCCCATTTTAAGATGCTTACAAACCGAACAATGAAGAGATTAGTACCCGACTAACCAGGTGATATGGGACCTACAATGAAGAGATTGGTACCCGACTAACCCGGTGATGTGGGACCTACAATGAAGAGATTGGTACCCGACTAACCAGGCGATATGGGACCTACAATGAAGAGATTGGTACCCGACTAACCCGGTGATGTGGGACCTACAATGAAGAGATTGGTACCCGACTAACCCGGTGATGTGGGACCTACAATGAAGAGATTGGTACCCGACTAACCAGGCGATATGGGACCTACAATGAAGAGATTGGTACCCGACTAACCAGGTGATATGGGACCTACAATGAAGAGATTGGTACCCGACTAACCAGGTGATATGGAACCTACAATGAAGAGATTAGTACCCGACTAACCAGGTGATATGGGACCTACAGTGAAGAGATTGGTACCCGACTAACCAGGTTATATGGGACCTACAATGAAGAGATTGGTACCCGACTAACCAGGTTATATGGGACCTACAATGAAGAGATTGGTACCCGGCTAACCAGGTGATATGGGACCTACAATGAAGAGATTGGTACCCGACTAACCAGGTTATATGGGACCTACAATGAAGAGATTGGTACCCGACTAACCAGGTTATATGGGACCTACAATGAAGAGATTGGTACCCGACTAACCAGGTTATATGGGACCTACAATGAAGAGATTGGTACCCGACTAACCAGGTTATATGGGACCTACAATGAAGAGATTGGTACCCGACTAACCAGGTTATATGGGACCTACTATAGCTGCAAATATAGCCCTGCTGAAGATATATTTTTTAAAGATATACTTTTTCATTTATGTTATTGTAAAAATTAATAATTTTGTACCAATTTTTTTTTAAAAACTTCCCTAACCTTATAATAACAAGCGCAATTTAATTTAGCCTAATATAATTAAATATATTTTAGATAAGTTTACAGTAATTTAATAATAAACAGACACAATGAAATATATTTTTATCGTTAGATTCAGAATGATTTTTGCGAAATTATTTCACACAAATTTTCGCTTGCCTTATTTGGAAAGAAGAGCATTTCTATTTAAGCTAAAATCGCAAGTTTTACGTATTCGGCATGATATATATATATATATATATATATATACATATATATATATATATATATATATATATATATATATATATATATATATATATATATATATATATATATATATATATATATATATATATATATATATATATATATATATATATATATATATATATATATACCACACCACCAAATATATATATATATATATATATATATATATATATATATATATATATATATATATATATATATATTTTGATATATATATATATATATATATATATATATATATATATATATATATGTATATACATATATATATATATATATATATATATATATATATATATATATATATATATATATATATATATATATATATATTATGGGCCTTACGTACACGGTGTACAGTGTCGTGAATGAATCCTTCCTTAGATGTTGATATTCTCAGGTTTACCAGGTGTCCATATGCTGCAGTAGTTATTTGGTTGTCGTTTCTGGTTCTTCAGCTCATCTCCCTGAGTCCTTTGCTCTCTAGACCTTTTCCATGGTCTAATACACTTAGCTTTGGCCTTCCTACACCTTCGAGTAAACCAACCGCATGTTCTGGTCCTTCCATTGTTTCTGTTGCCTTTGGGAATAAACTTCTCTGCCTTCCTGCACTTTGTGGTCGTGTGTGCCATCGTTTCAGTAACTGTCTTTCTCTCCAGTTCTCTTCTCCACTGTACTTCATGCAGGAATTTCCTCCTGCTTGTATAGTCCTCTCTCTTGTGGCTTGGCTTCTTCTGTCCTTCCTGTGCTCATTCACTCTCAACTGTTAACTCTACAATGTATTCAAAGCTCAGAACCACGTGATCACTTGCTGCAATGGGCCTTTTATATGTGATATCTCCAATGTCTGAACTACTCAAAGTGAATACGAGGTCCAGCCTTGCTGTTTCATCCTTTCCTCTCTCTCTTTGGTGATAGTGTCCCTAACATGTCGATGCATAAGGTTTCCCAGTACTACCTCCATCATCTAAGCCCTCCATGTTTCTGGTCCCCAGTGTGGGTCCGGGTTTTTCTCAGTCAATTTGGTTGCGACTGAAATCACTCACAACTAGTAACTTTGCCCTATCCATATGGACCCTTCTGACTACCTCAGCTAGTTTGGCCACTTTTGCTCTGTTGGTCTCGTCGTACCTTTATCTTGGTCTCCTGTTATTCTGTGGCAGGTTGTATATCACTGCAATCACCACCTTGGGACCCCCAGACTGAAGTGTTCCTATTATGTATTAATTTGCTTCTCTTCTGTCCATTCTTTGCAGCTCTTCAAGTCTCCACTGGTTTTTCATGAGCAGTGCAATTCCTCCTCCCCCTGTTCATTCTATCTTTGTCAGGAACTGATATCCGGTTGGGAAGATCGCGTCTGTTTTATCATCACTGTGAGTCTTGTTTCCATGAGTGCTGTGATGTCTAGTGATGCTTCCATGATTCTTTCACATGTGTGAGTTTGTGTACATATGTGTGTGTTTGGGTTTAACCTAGAATAAACAAATAAAGTAAAACACTGTGATTTATTTTCTGATCAGAAGAAACAAATTTAATTAACAAGACTGGCATATTAAAACTTAAGCTAAAAAATTAGGTGATTCTTCCTTTGAGTTGAACACCGACCAGATGACGCATTCTCCACTTACTATACAGAACCCTACAAAATTAGCACTTACACTGCCTAAAGCCAGCAAATTTTTCAATAACTGCATTTCATGAGTGATGTTTTTCACGGTCATTTTGTTTGAATTAGGAGACAAGAGCATAACCAGTATCGGGGACACAGCGCATCTGGAATGTTGACGCCTTCAGAGTCGAGTCAAGCAAACAGCTATGTGTGTCTTGCCTTAGATACAATACATCAGTGGTGAAATTTTGAAGTCTGTAAAATAAAGCATTAATGGGTTATAAATAAAAATTTTGGGGTACAAAACCAAAAATGCTGTTAAGAATACTCCGAGAATTGGAAAGTCAATCCTATTTAAATTTAAAAATAATCTAACAGCGCAGTTTTTTTTTCAGTTTATTTTTCTATTTTATATTCTATTTGAAATTATCTATAATCCTTTAAGAAAAAAATAAATCATGCTGGTTAAAATTAATTTTAAACTAAAAACACTTTTATTATTTGCATTCAATAGCTTCCTTTAGCTATTGAATATCAATAAATATTACTATTTATTGAGTAAATCAACAAACTGGGACTTATGCCACCAAATAGCAGCGTGAATCTTGCCTTTAGGAAACCACACCAGTGGTAAAAGCTTATAAATTTGAATACGATAGGTTGAGGGGAATTTTTGAGTTATGAGTGAATTAAATTCTAAAAGTAGGGAGGATAAATGGAAGCAAAATCAGGCAACCACTGAAGGTCGCCCTTCGGGGGTACCTAACAAGACCTGGGATTCTCCCAGGTATAATTATCAATGAGAGTGGGAGGCATCAGGTAGCACGGAGAGGAGATATCTGGTCTTATGTATTATATAGGTAAACTTCAACACAAACGGATTTGTTACATTTTGAACGTTAGATGCATTTGACTTCGGAAATAATCTATAAATTTCTGGAAAAACGTTTCGTCAATTCCATGTTAACGTTTTCCCTAAACATTGGTAAAATATATGATTTACTTTCCTCAAATCTTAAATTTTAATGTGACTTGACTTTCCTTAAAAATAAAGTTGGTAGAATTACCGACAATATGTAAAGTAAAAGGACACAAGTGCAACTAATGTGACATTTATTGTGGCAACGTTTCGCTCTCCAGGAGCTTTATCAAGCCATTACAAACAATACATGGACACAGAGGGTATATAAAGGCTCAGAGTGAGGTGAATACTAGTGAGGTACCATTTCGATGTTCACTAGTGGTAGTAGTAGTAGTAGTAGTGGTAGTGACAAAAGTAATACAATATGGTAGAGCAATTAATTCGTACATGAGTAAAAGGATATAAAAGCTATTACTTGGGTAACATAAAAATAGGTTGGACAAATATAAACTGGAATGAGGCAGCTTGTTTCAGTGTTCACTCTCTGTGCTTTGTGTAGTATAACAGGAGAGACTATGTGATGGCAGGGTTTACTGTTTTCAGGAGGATTCTTGCTAAGACTTCGGAGATGGTGAAGCTGCCGTTGTTTTGTTTAATTGTATTCGAAACAGCGATCAGTGCTGATTCAAGGCACTTGCGTGTGCGGAAATTATTTTCTTTTATCACTAATTGGGCGTCTCTGAATTTCATAAGATGATTGGTGGAATTTCGGTGTTGTACACAGGCGTTGTTTAAGTTGTCGTTCCTACATGCGTATATGTGTTCATTGAGGCGGGTGTCGAGGTTTCTTGCTGTTTCACCTATGTAGATCTTGTCACAGCCTCCACAGGGTATAGTGTAAACTCCTGCATTGACTGGTTCGTGGTGCTTGGGTTTTGTCCTGGTTAGATCCTTTATTGAAGTGGTAGAAGCGATGGCGACTCTGGTGTTAGCTTGTGAAAGTACTTTTGAGACGTTTAGTGCAACCTGGCTGTTGGGAAGAATTATAACTTTGTTGGGAGCGGTGTTGATGCGTGGAGAATTGATGATCTGAAGAGCTCTTTTCTTGCAGTCTTTGATGAAAAAAGAAGGAAATTGTAACTCAGTGAATGTTTGGTGAATGTAAGTACATTCCTCGTCAAGAAACTCAGGACTACAAATTCGGTATGCTCTTAGGAAAAACCCGATGATGATGCCTCTTTTGGTCTTGGTATCTTGACTGGAATAGAAGTGTGTGAGATCATTTTTATTGGTGGGTTTTCGATAAACTTGAAATCTTAGGTTGTTGTCTACTTTGTGAACTTTGTGAACTCAGGCGACCTTCTCAACCGCATCCGTAACCTCTCCATCCGTAACAAGAAACTAAGCAGTTTGGATGTGACTTCCCTCTTCACAAAAGTACCTACCAAAAAAGCCATCGAGGTTCTACGACGTAAAGTCAACCAGGACCTTAATCTTCCTTTACCTCCCGGAGATTTTGTTGACTTGATTGAACTCTGTGTCAACTTCAACTGTTTTTCCTTCAATAACAAGCTCTACAAACAAACCTACGGCATGGGAATGGGGTCCCCAATAAGTGCCGTCCTAGCCAACTTATACATGGAACACCTAGAGTCCGAACACTTCGCCAACATCATCCCTTCAAGCGTCACTTGGTTACGTTACGTGGACGATGTCCTCGTAATAACTCCAAAACGTTTTGATGTACGGGATCTTCAGGCAAGGCTCAACGCAGTTGAACCAGCGATCCAGTTTACACTAGAAGAAGAGTCCAATGACAAGCTACCTTTCCTCGACGTCCTCATTCACAAAGTAGACAACAACCTAAGATTTCAAGTTTATCGGAAACCCACCAATAAAAATGATCTCACACACTTCTATTCCAGTCAAGATACCAAGACCAAAAGAGGCATCATCATCGGGTTTTTCCTAAGAGCATACCGAATTTGTAGTCCTGAGTTTCTTGACGAGGAATGTACTTACATTCACCAAACATTCACTGAGTTACAATTTCCTTCTTTTTTCATCAAAGACTGCAAGAAAAGAGCTCTTCAGATCATCAATTCTCCACGCATCAACACCGCTCCCAACAAAGTTATAATTCTTCCCAACAGCCAGGTTGCACTAAACGTCTCAAAAGTACTTTCACAAGCTAACACCAGAGTCGCCATCGCTTCTACCACTTCAATAAAGGATCTAACCAGGACAAAACCCAAGCACCACGAACCAGTCAATGCAGGAGTTTACACTATACCCTGGGGAGGCTGTGACAAGATCTACATAGGTGAAACAGCAAGAAACCTCGACACCCGCCTCAATGAACACATATACGCATGTAGGAACGACAACTTAAACAACGCCTGTGTACAACACCGAAATTCCACCAATCATCTTATGAAATTCAGAGACGCCCAATTAGTGATAAAAGAAAATAATTTCCGCACACGCAAGTGCCTTGAATCAGCACTGATCGCTGTTTCGAATACAATTAAACAAAACAACGGCAGCTTCACCATCTCCGAAGTCTTAGCAAGAATCCTCCTGAAAACAGTAAACCCTGCCATCACATAGTCTCTCCTGTTATACTACACAAAGCACAGAGAGTGAACACTGAAACAAGCTGCCTCATTCCAGTTTATATTTGTCCAACCTATTTTTATGTTACCCAAGTAATAGCTTTTATATCCTTTTACTCATGTACGAATTAATTGCTCTACCATATTGTATTACTTTTGTCACTACCACTACTACTACTACTACTACCACTAGTGAACATCGATATGGTACCTCACTAGTATTCACCTCACTCTGAGCCTTTATATACCCTCTGTGTCCATGTATTGTTTGTAATGGCTTGATAAAGCTCCTGGAGAGCGAAACGTTGCCACAATAAATGTCACATTAGTTGCACTTGTGTCCTTTTACTTTACATTTCCTTAAAAACTTGGAAATACTATATTATGCTTTTTATCTTGTTTTGGTGTCTGTTGTGGTGGTAATCCAGGGATTCCCAAAATTTTCTGTGCCTCGCACCCCTAGGAAATTTTTGATTAATGTTACACCACCTACAAAAGTATTATCACAAACTGTATGAAGTGCGTATATAAAGTGAGCACTTGGGAAGGTTTTTGGTAAAATAAACGGATTTGTGCTCTTCATTGGTACTCTTTGTCGCACCCCATGAAATGCCATCATTGCACCCCAGGTTGGGAACTCCTGTGTTAATGGTTGCTGGTCTACTATGAGAGGAGACATGTAACACGGGGTGCCTGGAGAGGCCCAGTGTCATTAACAACTAGCACGCAATGGGAGATCCTTTCTCGCAAACATTTTGTGTTTTGTGACAAGGCAACAGACGTGAAACAAATCATACCACGGGCGGGGAAGGAACCAGAGATCAGAGTCATAAAACTCAAGACGACGCGTTAGGTACTGGACCAGTCTGTGATATGGTTTGTTTGCAATCGTGTCATTACGATTTCGTGAGTCAGAGTAGCATAAGTGAGGCAGGGGAGAGAGAGAGAGAGAGAGGAGGGGAAGGGGGTAAAGAAAGAGGAATTAATAGAATGCATATTTGTTACTGCAAGAAGGCATTTGGTACAGCAATTCACAAGAACCAGTGAGAAAATCTTGAGAGTTAGGCCAGAATAACAGGAAAGGCACTGAAGTGGAACAAAGAATACCTAATGGAGAGTGTGCAGAGTGTCGCCAGTCTAGTATAGACTGAACGTGTTAAGAAGAACAAATGTTCAATCCCCAATGTGAGCAGTAACATAAAAGATCACTCTAAACTCTAATGTCCAGGCCTTTAGAGTATCGACTAGGTCTTTGCTGTATATATCAAAATTAACATGTACTGCAGTATTAGTGTATTATGAAGGATGCATAACAGAAGGTAGGTGAATGTATGGGATGAACAATATGTATAGCGTGTGTGGTATGCACAATATGAAGGTAGAGGATGTGCAGTGGGATTCACAGCATGAAGGTAGTGGATGTGTAGTGGGATTCACAGCATGAAGGTAGTGGATGTGTAGTGGGATTCACAGTATGTGTAGTGGGATTCACAGTATAAAGTTAGTGGATGTGTAGTGGTATGCACCATAAACCATACCCCCGGCCGGGATTGAACCCGCGGTCATAGAGTCTCAAAACTCCAGCCCGTCGCGTTAGCCACTAGACCAGCTAGCCACAATAAGATTCATCCAACTAGGTATATTTCTACACCATAGGAAAGTTAGCACAGGCACCTCTGTGACCACAAATGCAAGTTTTTACAGACGAATCTCCAGCTAGCGTGGCCGTGACGAACTCTAGCTCAAGTCCCTTCACTGCCGTCAACATGACTCAAGAAATCGTAATGACACGATTGCAAATAAACCATACGCGACGGGCTGGAGTTTTGAGACTCTATGACCGCGGGTTCAATCCCGGCCGGGGGTATGGTTTATTTGCAATCGTGTCATTACGATTTCTTGAGTCGTGGTATGCACAATATGAAGATAGAGGATGTGTAGTGGGATTCACAGTACGAAGGTAGTGGATGTGTAGTGGGATTCACAGTATGAAGGTAGCGGATGTGTAGTGGGATTCACAGTATGAAGGTAGTGGATGTGTAGTGGGGTTCAGAGTATAAAGGTAGTGGATGTGTAGTGGGATTCACAGTATAAAGGTAGTGGATGACTAGTGGGATTCACAATATGAAGGTAGTGGATGTGTGGTGGGATTCACAGTATGTGTAGTGGGATTCACAGTATGTGTAGTGGGATTCACAGTATGTGTAGTGGGATTCACAGTATAAAGGTAGTGGATGTGTAGTGGGATGCACAATATGAAGGTAGTGGATGTGTAGTGGGATGCACAATATGAAGGTAGTGGATGTGTAGTGGGATTCACAGTATAAAGGTAGTGGATGTGTAGTGGGATTCACAATATGAAGGTAGTGGATGTGTAGTGGGATGCACAATATGAAGGTAGTGGATGTGTAGTGGGATTCACAGTATGTGTAGTGGGATTCACAGTATGTGTAGTGGGATTCACAGTATGTGTAGTGGGATTCACAGTATAAAGGTAGTGGATGTGTAGTGGGATGCACAATATGAAGGTAGTGGATGTGTAGTGGGATGCACAATATGAAGGTAGTGGATGTGTAGTGGGATTCACAGTATAAAGGTAGTGGATGTGTAGTGGGATTCACAATATGAAGGTAGTGGATGTGTAGTGGGATGCACAATATGAAGGTAGTGGATGTGTAGTGGGATTCACAGTATAAAGGTAGTGGATGACTAGTGGGATTCACAATATGAAGGTAGTGGATGTGTGGTGGGATTCACAGTATGTGTAGTGGGATTCACAGTATGTGTAGTGGGATTCACAGTATGTGTAGTGGGATTCACAGTATAAAGGTAGTGGATGTGTAGTGGGATGCACAATATGAAGGTAGTGGATGTGTAGTGGGATGCACAATATGAAGGTAGTGGATGTGTAGTGGGATTCACAGTATAAAGGTAGTGGATGTGTAGTGGGATTCACAATATGAAGGTAGTGGATGTGTAGTGGGATGCACAATATGAAGGTAGTGGATGTGTAGTGGGATTCACAGTATGTGTAGTGGGATTCACAGTATGTGTAGTGGGATTCACAGTATGTGTAGTGGGATTCACAATATGAAGGTAGTGGATGTGTAGTGGGATTCACAGTATAAAGGTAGTGGATGTGTAGTGGTATGCACAATATGAAGGTAGTGGATGTGTAGTGGGATTCACAGTATAAAGGTAGTGGATGTGTAGTGGTATGCACAATATGAAGGTAGTGGATGTGTAGTGGGATGCACAATATGAAGGTAGTGGATGTGTAGTGGGATTCACAGTATGAAGGTAGTGGATGTGTAGTGGGATTCACAGTATGAAGGTAGTGGATGTGTAGTGGGATTCACAATATGAAGGTAGTGGATGTGTAGTGGGATTCACAATATGAAGGTAGTGGATGTGTAGTGGGATTCACAATATGAAGGTAGTGGATGTGTAGTGGGATTCACAGTATGAAGGTAGTGGATGTGTAGTGGTATACACAATATGAAGGTAGTGGATGTGTAGTGGTATACACAATATGAAGGTAGTGGATGTGTAGTGGTATACACAATATGAAGGTAGTGGATGTGTAGTGGTATACACAATATGAAGGTAGTGGATGTGTAGTGGTATACACAATATGAAGGTAGTGGATGTGTAGTGGTATACACAATATGAAGGTAGTGGATGTGTAGTGGTATACACAATATGAAGGTAGTGGATGTGTAGTGGTATACACAATATGAAGGTAGTGGATGTGTAGTGGTATACACAATATGAAGGTAGTGGATGTGTAGTGGTATACACAATATGAAGGTAGTGGATGTGTAGTGGTATACACAATATGAAGGTAGTGGATGTGTAGTGGTATACACAATATGAAGGTAGTGGATGTGTAGTGGGATGCACAATATGAAGGTAGTGGATGTGTAGTGGTATACACAATATGAAGGTAGTGGATGTGTAGTGGGATGCACAATATGAAGGTAGTGGATGTGTAGTGGGATGCACAATGAGTAAAGAAACAGTTCCTTTCATTTCATGTCCAAATCTCTAGCAAAATAATTTCTTCTCTTTGATGAGAATAAATATTTTTGAGAAGAAATTCATTTATCAAAATACATATTCACAGCATATTAGAATGATATAAATTCTATTTAAATAGCGTTTTGAGTACTGGATTTTAAATATTCTCATTATTTTTTTATTTAACATCTGGCGGTGACAAACAACAATCCAAGTGGCAAACATTACTGTCTAACCTTCTTATACAGAAACAATAAACACAAATTAAACTGTAATAAACAACTGTCGAAAAATAAACAGAAGGGAAGGTGCGAGGCTCGAACCAACGTCCATAAATTGACAGTCCGACGATACGTTGTCGGGAGTTAATTTCTGTTTATTCATAAATAATCAAATTTAGAATGCTGAATAAAATTTAATTGTAAATGTGTAAACTAAACATGTTTTAAACGCCTTTAGAATAATTATCAAAGACCCAGACAAGTACATGAATTACTACCTAAATTGTTAGAATATTTACAAATTCCCACAATACACTTGCAGCCTCCTGAATTTAAAACTACAGTAAGACACAATTATTGTATTTAAAGTTCACTCATTATTCTCTCTACTTAACAAGTACCAAACTATCACACTACCCTACCTGATGATCACTGTTTTCCTCGTAATTCTAACATATATATATATATATATATATATATATATATATATATATATATATATATATATATATATATATATATATATATATATATATATATATATATATATATATATATATATATATATATATAATACTGATACACATATACAGAATCCATTGCCTATTCACCCCCTCCCTTTATTTACATTACGTTATGAGTCAGGGATTTTCCTAGACAGCATACACATATTTACAGTCTCTTATTTATCAAAAAATATATGACAAATACCAATTTGTATGAGAAGGATGTGTGTGGAGTCCACAGTATGAGGCAGTGTATGGAGTGCACAAAATGAGGCAGTGTGTGGAGTGCACAAAACGAGGCAGTGTGTGGAGTGCAAAAAATGAGGCAGTGTGTGGAGTGCACAGTAAAAGGGAAGTGAGTGAAACGTGCTATATACAGTCAATGAAGGATACACAGTATGATAGCATTGAGTTGAATAGAAAAAAAGCGGAGGTATGAGAAGAAAGGTGCGAGAGTGGTGAAAGTAAATGAGGGATGGGAGGGTGATAGCGGTGGGGTCAGGAGGAGAGGGAAGAGGGTGAGGGAGAAAGGACAAGGGAAAGAGAGTTGAGGGGGAGGGGAGGCAGAGAGGACCTGACTGAGACAAATTAATGTTATTGAAGAGTATCAGACGAACCATCAATCAGCGACACCCAGACACCGACAGATTGCTGGCAAACCTCTCACGATTTCAATTTTTGATTCTCGCTCTGGGTCCTTCCATCTCACTTCTTTCACCCTTGCCGCATGTATAAACGCGCATGCACATGCATGCTCACAACTACGCACTCACATACACAGGAGCTGTGAATCGTCCCCTGCAACAACATATAGACGAGTACACACACACACACACACACACGAGACAGAACTACAAAAGGATCTGGAAAGGCTGCAGGCCTAGTCCAGAAACTGGCTAATGGAGTTCAACCTCACCAAGTGCGAAGTCATGAAGATTGAGGAAGGGCAAAGAAGACCGCAGATGGAGTACAGACTAGGAAGCCCGAGACTACAAACCTCACTGAAGAAAAAACATCTTGGGGTGAGTATAACACCGGGAACATTTCCTGAGGCTCACATTAACCAAATATCTGCTGCAGCATACGGGCGCCTAGCAAACCTAAGAATAGAACATAAGAACATAAGTTAGAAGGAACGCTGCAGCAGGCCTATTGGCCCTTGCGAGGAAGGTCCAAGTCTCCTACCGGCTTAAGCCAGTGCCCCAACGTAGTCAGGTCAGGTCACATTCACTTAAAGAAGGAGAACGGCATCTGACCTAGTAGCACAAGCTAATCAGGTCCAACTCACACCCACCCACACCCACTCATGTATTTATTTAACCTATCTTTAATAAAACTACACAACGTTTTAGCCTCTATAACTGTGCTCGGGAGCTTGTTCCACTTATCCACAACTCCATAATCACAGTCAGGCAATGAAATGATCTGGGAAGTGATGTAGGAGAGGCAGGATCAAAACATAGTTTTAAGAAGAGGTATGATAAAGCTCATGGAGCAGGAATAGTGACCTAGTAGCGACCAGTGAAGAAGCGGGGCCAGGAGTTATGAATCGACCCCTGCAACCACAACTAGGGAGATGAAGTAACTCTTCATTGGCGTGCTCTCTCTGAGAAAAATAAGGACATCATCAAGAGGGACATTAGTGAAGACAGACTCAACGTCAAGATTAAGCATCTTACAGGTCGGGAGAGAGTGAACACGTTTGATGAAGTCATGAGAGTGACAAAGGTGAGCAGGAGAAAAAGTACCAAGAAATGGAGTGAAGGTTCTGATCAGAACAGAACCTCCAGAGGATATGATGGGACGCAGAGGAATATCAGGTTTATGAGTTTTAGGAAGGCCATAGAAATAGGGCAGACAGGGGCAGATGACACGAAAACGTTGAACAAGGTCAAAGTCAGGAGGACAGATGTCGGAGAGAGTCCTTAGTTTCGTGTTGAAAGTTCTCTTGATGCTATCAAGAGGTTGGAAACGAGAGGAGTGTAGGTACGTGAGTCAGAGAGCAAGACATCAGCTTTACGGAGGTAATCCTCGCGATCAAGGATAACTACCGAATTACCTTTGTCAGAAGAGAGTATGACAATGTTAGTGTAAGATTTAAGAGAAGAAAGAGCAAGTTAGAGGCGCGGAAGGTGGTGATTCTTAGAAAACAGATTCTCAAGAGCAGGAAGGACAGCGCTGCGAAAGGTGGTCAAGTCAGGAAGGTTACGAGAGCAAGACTGACGAAAGAATCAAAAGAGCTAATTAGGTCAATACCAGCTACCCATCCCATTTCATAGACTCTGCCTTCTCAAGTGCTGAACGGACTTTCTTCTCTCCCAAATTCTCTACTCCTGGGTACTCTCCTGTCATCTGCCTTCCCTATATTTCCAATCATTCTAATCTCAACAACTCTCACCATTCCTTAGACATCAAACTTACTTTTCGCCAGACTAACACTCTTTGCACCAATCTAGTTCATAACAGTGCCACGATCACAATGCAAAGAAAATGATAGGATGGATAATGAGAACGTCCAAAACGAGAGATGCCAAGCCAATGATGATCCTTTTCAAATCACTTGTTCTCTCTAGGCTGGAATACTGCTGTATATTTAACGTCTCCGTTCAAAGCAGGTGAAATTGCAGATCTAGAGAGTGTACAGAGAATCTTTACTGCACGTATAAGTTCTATCAAGCACCTTAACTACTGGGAACGGTTGGAAGCACTTGACTTGTGCTCGTTGGAACGCAGGAGAGAGAGATAGTATGTCATAATCTACACTTGGAAAATCCTGGAAGGAATGGTCCCGAATCTGCACACACAAATCACTCCCTACGAAAGTAAAAGACTGGGCAGGCGATGCAAAGTGCCCCCAATTAAAAGTAGAGGCGCCATTGGTACACTAAGAGAAAACACCATAAGTGTCCGGGGCCCAAGACTATTCAACAGCTTCCCACCAAGCATAAGAGAAATTACCAATAAACCCCTGGCTGCCTTCAAGAGAGAGCTGGACAGATACCTAAAGTCAGTGCCGGATCAGCCGGGCTGTGGTTCGTACGTTGGACTGCGTGCGGCCAGCAGTAACAGCCTGGTTGATCAGGCCCTGATCCACCAGGAAGCCTGGTCGTGGACCAGGTGGCGGGGGCGTTGATCCCCGGAATAACCTCCAGGTAGACTCCAGATAGACCTCTCCTCCCTCTGTAGATGCTCCTGGTGTCTATTTTATTTCTTGTCCCTCTTGTCCTTTTCAGTACTTTGGAGAAACTGGCCGTTCACTGTCTGACAAACTTAGGCTTGCCGACACCAACAATGTTCTTTACTGTCATATCAGAGATCACAGTCATCCTATTGACTGGTCTTCTGCTAAAACTCTTCCCTACTTCTAACTTTCACAGTCTGGTTGAATCCTCTCTTATACACAACTTTCCATGTATGAATCTTAGTCCTGGCTTTGTCTCTGTAGATGCCGTCCTTTCCCATTACATTGTATAATGCTCTAAACTTTAGAACTTCCGTGATTTAACCTGATTTTTTCCCCTTCCCCCTCTTCCTCTTTCTCCTTTGGGTTTTCTTTCTTCTGCCTTGAGTGGTTGGTCCATTATTATTTTCTCCCCCTCTGTGTTCTTGTTCCTACCGTTTGTGAGCCCCTAGCTCCCTTGCAGTGCTTCTCTTTCTTAGTCTTTGACTGACTCCACTACTACTACTACTACTACTACTACTACTACCCCTACCACTATCTCTACTACTACCTCTCTTGTCCCGCTCCTGTCTGCTGGCCTATATATACTCCCTCCTCTCCTTTTTGT
>NC_091381.1:660000-732623 GCF_038502225.1 Cherax quadricarinatus
TTATTCAGCAGCGCGTGCAAGACCAACCTTTTCCTGAAGTCATGTTTGCCAGCTGTAAACGTGGTAACCTGAGCTATCTACCGGTGTATACAACCTTAGATTGTCTGGTCATCGTTTGGTGTGCTACGGCTGTCAGTCATGTTGTGGAAAAGTTGGGGGGGGGGTTCAGTTGTTGGGGCTGTGATGGTAAATCAGTTCCACTAGACTCTCACTTCGTCAAATTTCATACATCTATATATCTCAGTGTGACCATTGTTTCTTCGTAATACTGTATATATTCGCACATTGCTTAGTAGATTTCTGTTGAAATCTTTGTACATTGGTAATATTGTTCATATAAATCTGATTAAGTAAAAATATGTTTAAGTAGGTTAAGTTATTTCTTAGTCAAACCTGTTTCCTTGTTGAGTGTAATTTGTGATTGTTAATGGTTGTTGCTTATAGCACTTCTAACTAAATAATAAAAACAGTTTCGCTTAATGCTCGAAACGAAAACAAAAGAAGGCGGAGAAACGAAGTCGACACTCTGGTGTGAATTAGGGAAGAAGGAAGAAAGAAGTGGGACAAGAAGGCTCTGATCCGGTGATCCCTGGGCCACTTAACGCTGTAGTTCTCAGCCAGACCAGAGCCTTCCACTCCTACTAATCTTATTCAGCGTAAATCATTCATTGCTGGGAAATGGTCGCCCCCGGTGTCCTGTTGTCTGGAGGACGCCGTGAAGGACGCAGCCCAGACGCACAGACAATAGGACGTTGAGAAAGAAGTTTCCCAGACGAAGAGACAGTAGACCGTGCAGAATGATACTCACAATAGATGAAGGATGCTGTCCAGAGGAAGAGATGGAAGGACACTGTGAAGGATGCTGTCCAGAGGAAGAGATGGACGGACACTGTGAAGGATGCTGTCCAGAGGAAGAGATGGACGGATACTGTGAAGGATGCTGTCCAGAGGAAGAGATGGACGGACACTGTGAAGGATGCTGTCCAGAGGAAGAGATGGACGGACACTGTGAAGGATGCTGTCCAGAGGAAGAGATGGACGGACACTGTGAAGGATGCTGTCCAGAGGAAGAGATGGAAGGACACTGTGAAGGATGCTGCCCAGAGGAAGAGATGGAAGGACACTGTGAAGGATGCTGCCCAGAGGAAGAGATGGACGGACACTGTGAAGGATTCTGTCCAGAGGAAGAGATGGAAGGACACTGTGAAGGATGCTGTCCAGAGGAAGAGATGGAAGGACACTGTGAAGGATGCTGCCCAGAGGAAGAGATGGAAGGACACTGTGAAGGATGCTGTCCAGAGGAAGAGATGGAAGGACACTGTGAAGGATGCTGCCCAGAGGAAGAGATGGACGGACACTGTGAAGGATGCTGTCCAGAGGAAGAGATGGACGGACACTGTGAAGGATGCTGCCTAGAGGAAGAGATGGAAGGACACTGTGAAGGATGCTGTCCAGAGGAAGAGATGGACGGACACTGTGAAGGATGCTGCCCAGAGGAAGAGATGGAAGGACACTGTGAAGGATGCTGTCCAGAGGAAGAGATGGAAGGACACTGTGAAGGATGCTGCCTAGAGGAAGAGATGGAAGGACACTGTGAAGGATGCTGTCCAGAGGAAGAGATGGAAGGACACTGTGAAGGATGCTGCCTAGAGGAAGAGATGGAAGGACACTGTGAAGGATGCTGCCTAGAGGAAGAGATGGAAGGACACTGTGAAGGATGCTGTCCAGAGGAAGAGATGGAAGGACACTGTGAAGGATGCTGCCTAGAGGAAGAGATGGAAGGACACTGTGAAGGATGCTGCCTAGAGGAAGAGATGGAAGGACACTGTGAAGGATGCTGTCCAGAGGAAGAGATGGAAGGACACTGTGAAGGATGCTGCCTAGAGGAAGAGATGGAAGGACACTGTGAAGGATGCTGCCTAGAGGAAGAGATGGAAGGACACTGTGAAGGATGCTGCCTAGAGGAAGAGATGGAAGGACACTGTGAAGGATGCTGTCCAGAGGAAGAGATGGAAGGACACTGTGAAGGATGCTGCCCAGAGGAAGAGATGGAAGGACACTGTGAAGGATGCTGCCTAGAGGAAGAGATGGACGGACACTGTGAAGGATGCTGCCTAGAGGAAGAGATGGAAGGACACTGTGAAGGATGCTGCCTAGAGGAAGAGATGGAAGGACACTGTGAAGGATGCTGTCCAGAGGAAGAGATGGAAGGACACTGTGAAGGATGCTGCCCAGAGGAAGAGATGGAAGGACACTGTGAAGGATGCTGCCTAGAGGAAGAGATGGACGGACACTGTGAAGGATGCTGCCTAGAGGAAGAGATGGAAGGACACTGTGAAGGATGCTGCCTAGAGGAAGAGATGGAAGGACACTGTGAAGGATGCTGTCCAGAGGAAGAGATGGAAGGACACTGTGAAGGATGCTGCCCAGAGGAAGAGATGGACGGACACTGTGAAGGATGCTGCCTAGAGGAAGAGAAGGAAGGACACTGTGAAGGATGCTGCCTAGAGGAAGAGATGGACGGACACTGTGAAGGATGCTGCCTAGAGGAAGAGAAGGAAGGACACTGTGAAGGATGCTGCCTAGAGGAACTTATGGAATCATACTGTGAAAAAATGTGGTTCGAGCACCTCGTCCACCCTTCTTTTCATTCATCGATAGTTATTTATTACAACTTGATTTGAGTACATTTTATATATATATATATATATATATATATATATATATATATATATATATATATATATATATATATATATATATATATATATATATATATATATATATATATATATATATATATATATATATATATATATATATATATATATATATATATATATATATATATATATATATATATATATATATATATATATATATATATATATATATATATATATATATAGCCCACCTCCTGGCAGTGAAAGCCCCTCATTCAGGGGACTTTCTGTTGGCACACAGACAATCCGCATCGGTTTTGCCCTTCGACTTGCCGCCCCTATTCTCGCCGAACACAGGTGTATTTGTGGCAGTGAAGCAGCAGACCGATTCGGGTACCATGGTCTTGTGTGCCGTAAATCCGAGGGAAAGATTGCAAGACATGAGGAGGTTAATAACATTTTCAAGAGGAGCCTCACAACAACCGGATGCCTAGCAGTAAGGGAGCCACCCCAGCTATGCAGATCTGATGGCAACCAGAAGCATCCAGATGGTATCACCCTTCAAGCCTGGACAGAAGGGAAGCAGGTGGTGTGGGACTATACATGTGCATCTACCTTGGCTGATACCTATCTCCAATACACCAGGGAGGAAGGAGGGGCAGCTGCCAGCTTCAGGGAGTCCCAAAAGTCTAGAAAATATGGAGAACTTGCCCATCATTATATGTTTATTCCCATAGGCTCAGAGACCCTTGGCTCATGAGGAAAGAATGCATCTAAATTCCTTAAGAAGCTGGGAAAAGACTCATCAGGGTAACAAGGGATCCCAGGGCAGCTAGTTTTTTGTTCCAGCAGCTCAGTGCGGCTGTTCAAAGGGGTAATGCCTGCTGTATTTTGGGCACACGCCCCAGCTCTGAGGAGATGGATGAGATTTTCGCCTTATAATCGGTGATACACACGTAACAACATGTACCATATATGCCACCTTTATATCAACAATGTATCTCTTAAATCTTCTGTACCATATTATATAATAAAATATTCCTATTGGTAAAAAAAATGAAAAGATGGGGTGGTAGGGGAAGTGGAACATTCAAACGGCTTCAGGAAGAAATCCAAATATTCTTCCTTGAAGCCTTTTTATCCACTTCTCGGAGGCTGTGGGTCCCACAATTTACACCAGAGGTGGACCCCATTATATATATATATATATATATATATATATATATATATATATATATATATATATATATATATATATATATATATATATATATATATATATATATATATATATATATATATATATATATATATATATATATATATATATATATATATATATATATATATATATATATATATATATATATATATATATATATATATATATATATATATATATATATATATATATATATAAATATATATATATATATATATATATATATATATATATATATATATATATATATATATATATATATATATATATATATATATATATATATAATGTCGTGCTGAATAAGTAAAACTGGTCAAGAACTCATTTAAAATTAAGTTCTTTCTAAAAAAAATTCTTATATGTTTAAGGATATATTTTTTAATTCATATTAAGGTAAAAATTAATAATTTTGTACCAAAAGAACCTTTGAGAACTTACCTAACCTTATCATAACAAGCGCAATTTAATTTACCCTAATCCAACTAAATATATTTTAGATAAAAAAAAATTAATAATAAACTCAATGAAATATTTTTTTTCGTTAGGTTCAGAATGATTTTTGCAAAATTACTGCATACATAAATTTTCCGTTGCCTTATTCTGTAAGAAGATCGTTGCTATTTAAGCCAAAACCGCAAGTTTTACCTATTCTGTTCGACATAGCCAGGTAAAGAGTGCTACTAACAATGAAAGAAGAGGCACATGTCAGTTGTGTGGAGCGGATCGGACACTCAACAGGAATGGCCTTATACGTGCACACAATGGGTGTGATGGATCACATAGGCAGCCCACAGCCTCTACAGGAAGATGAAAGTTCCAACGGTAACCTCCTCAGTTGCAAAGATCTTCTGATGGCATTCAAATCCACTGGTAGCAGTACCATATCTCACATTCCTAAAGCGGCTCTTCCATATGCGGCAGGGAAATTCACAGACGTTCTTAAGCAGGTGAATAGAGGTTCCACTAACTTAGAAGCCTGAGGCACCATTAAGGTTTGGCGCAACCTATACCTGTTCGGCAATGTCTATCATGCAGTTCCTAAAAGATGAGGCAAACTGCTAACCACATCAATCATGAAGGCAGTGTGCAACTACTTAAGAACAGATGATTGTGTCCCTCTGCCCCATCATCGCAGGAATCACAGAGGTAGACCCAAGAAAATTTCCACTGACAACGAAAAAATTTGGGCACGGGTTAGCAAAAAAATCGAAGAAGGTAACACAGTGGGAGCTATCAGAGTAATTACAAGTGACGACATTGTTTCTCCCAAAGATGAGGCCACAGCCCAAGCACTAACAGACAAGCGCCCAACAAGGGACACCGGAGTCGTTAACAACAACCCTGTAGAAGACCTCATCACTGGACAATTAATTTTGCCAGAATCAGAAGTCTATAAAGCGATAGTGCCATTTCCAGCAGGATCTGCAGGAGGTTACACTGGAATTTGACCACAACACCTCAAAGTGATGGCAAATCCAGTACTCGGCACAACTGCATTAATTCTTCTCTCCGAGTTAACTATCTTCGTCAACTGTCTGGCTGGGAGGATTCCAGAAGAAATTAAACCTTTCTTTTTTGGAGCCTCATTGTACACTTTGAAGAAGAAGGATGGGGGAATCAGACCCATTGTCGGTAACACTCTTCGCCGTCTCGTTGCCAAAGCAGCTGTAAGAAATATTTGCCTTGAAGCCTACAGTTTACTCCAGCCACGCCAACTGGACTTTGGGGTCTCTCAAGGCAGTGAAGCGGCAGCTCATGCAGCAAGGGCCTACATCAGGGACTTACCAGAAGACATGGCCGTAGTAAAACTTGACTTTAGAAATGCTAATATGATGAAATGAGATGTGGTCTTGCCAGCCGTTAGGGAACGATGTCCCAGTCTTTTTCCCTCCATTTCAGCTGGCTACAGCAAACCCTCAATTCTTTTGTTTGGCGAGCATGAAATTCCCTCATCAGAGAGTGTTCAGCAGGGTGACCCACTCGCTCCACTTCTCTTCTGCTTGGCGGTAAGAGAACCTGGATGAGAGCACTCTAGCAAATAGTGAAGAGTCCCTGTTAGAAGTTCTAGAACTGGTGAAGACACAGGGAGAAGCCTTGGGCTTCATCCTCAATTCATCACAAAGAACCAGGAAATAATCAGAGCTGTGCGAACAATTCTTCCTGAAGTCTCTACTACGACTCCATCCAAGAACACTCTCTTGGGATCACCGCTGGAGGCATCTTCACTGACAAGATGTTACATTGTAACACCTTAGATAAGAAGAGCTCTGTAACTTTGGAATTTAATGATAGCACAGTTATAGAATATATGTAACCACTTTGCTTAATTAATTCATTTTTTATAATTTTGATATTTAAATATTTCTAAGCCGTTTGGACAAAGTGAAATTTAAAGGTTAACTTTAGATTATAAACTAATTATCTTTTATTACGATTGGTATACAGGTCTGTCTTTGTGATGAGTTAAACACACATTCTCCCATACTCCCACAATCCGTCGTCCAGATACCCTTTTATAGACACACTCTCTTAGACCCACAAACACACCCCATGACTCCCAGAAGCACTTTCTCATACTCTCAAACTCTCCCACACAAGCGTACACAAGGCTCCATCTACAAGACACCTCACAGATACACTCTCTCAGACCTTCCCACTAGCCCATCCTTTTAATAACAGATAGCATTTCACTATTGCTAAGACAGTTAAATGGGTTACTGAGACCGTGCCTTAAAGAGTGATTATAAATAAGCTGTGACAGATCTAATGCGCTCGGTGGATCCTCGTTTTCTGCTATCTGGTCAGTGCTCTTACAAATCTTACAGTTCGTTTACTGCCGTCACGATATTTTATAATTGGCTATTTTTTTTATTAATTGAGGGCAATCTAAACTAACCTAATCAAATCTGAAATAACTAAAATCGAGAAATTTGATCCAGACAGAATGTAAAAGGTCTCTCGCCCATACACACTTTAATATACAAACTCTCTCATACACCCACTCACAGATACACTCAATCAGGCCAGCTCTCCCACACAGTCTCCCAGACACTACCACACACTCTCCTACACACACATTCTCCCACACACACACTCTCTCAGACACGGTCCCAGACACTCTCCCAGACTACCAGACAAACAGTGGCTCTGAACACTACCAATAAAATAATTTACTGCAGTGTGGGTTGCCAGCGACGAGAATTTACGACAGGAGATAAGTTACATTCCCAGAGTAGTGAGGTCCCGGACCACTTTACCACCAGGACCACCGAGGAGTGAGGTCCCGGACCACTTTATCACTAGGACCACCGAGGAGTGAGGTACCGGGCTACTTGACCACCAGTACCACCGAGGAGTGAGATCCTGGACCACGTGGCACCAGGACCACTGAAGAGTGTGGCCTGGGATCACTTAACCACCAGGACCATTTGACTGCCAGAACCACCATGGATTCAGGTCCAGAACCACTTGAATCCCAGAACCATTACATTACATCTTTGGAGTTACATCGTCCTATGATAGATTTTTGAAATTCAAAGCATCTGTATCACAAGCAGCAGAAGAAATTCAAGAACTAATGAGATTCTCATTGTGGAGATGGACTAGGTCAAGCCGTGGCAAGTGTGTATCCCCAGAATGACCTCAAATCTGCAAATGAATTGTCAATACTCGTCACTCAAGTGAGCCACAACCGAAATAATGCACGATCTGACCAGCATTAATTAAGCGTCTCAAGGAAGAGGATCTGAAAGGTGAAGCAGCACTTGATATTCGTGTTCACCGGTATCAGAGCATCAAAAACCTTAAAAAAAATGGTAGATAACTCAAGAAAAACTACTTTTCCTCTAAAAGTTCTTGCTAGTCAGGGAATTTCAGGAATATTTGGAGAGATAGACTTTTATTTCTGAAAAAAAACATAATTATATCATATATGAGAATAAAGTTGATACAGCTTTATACAAGCCCGTGAGCAGGGTCATGTGATTCCTCCAAAAAAAAAAGTGGTGTAGTGTTCTTCCAGACAATCATGCTCTGTGATGTGTCTGTCATAGGGACATGTTCTGCAACAATCCTCAGACAAGATAGGTTACTGCTCATAAATCTAAGGCTGTCATTAACTCCTTTGACTCAACTAAAATGAAGTTCCACTGATTACTTACCCTATACACATCTGCTTTATATTTTGATAATATTCGCTTTACTTGAATTACTAGTATATGGATGAAAGGAAGATCATTTTAAAGCCGGAAAAGGTGAAGAAACCTAAAGCTAGAAGAAAGAGTAAGAAAGAGCAGCTCTTCACTACAAGTAAAGTGACAATACGTAAGCCCAAGACATCAAGAGAAAGGGGAAAATCATCATTTCAAGACCACCAAATAATGGACAAAACATCGGTTCTAGACCACAAGACAAGGGAAGAAACATAACCTCAAAAACACATGAGAAAGGAAGAAACGTCAACTTAAAACTAAAAGAGGCAAAACTTCAATTCAGAGCCTCAAGAGAAAGAAGAAACATCACCCTAAGAAGCAATTAAGAAGTCATGGCAGTAGAAGAAAGCAGAGGTGAGGGATAATTACCAAAGTTCTCCGACATAATCTGAAATTAGCTGAAATTTAAGAAAAAAGGAGAGAATTTTGAGAGGAAAGATGAGGTTCAATAACTGAAAAACACAAAATTTGGGACGAAGAAAGAACAGAAAAGAAAAGTCTAACTCCAACTGACAACATTAGGGTGCGTGGAGTACATGAGAGTACATAGCATGTAAATTGATGTAAATTGTAGCATCTGGGCGTACAATAGTGTACATGGGAGTACATGAGAGCTCATAAAAGTATTCGAAAGTATTTAGAAGACTAAAAAAAATTCATGGGAGTACATGGGATTAACACAGAACAGATGATCTTGGGGTCAACAGCATTTCTAGATTACTTGTTGAAAAAACTAACCTTTTACGTATCTAAGGATATTCTGTTTGGATAGTATAGATGAAGGTTCTCTACCTTCCGTCATCTCCTTCAGACACAATGATAACATCACAAATGGAGTCAAAACGATTACCACTTCGGAACGAACATCGTGCACTGATTTACCTGTTGTGTGAAGAAGAATAAATAAACTGCACACAGGAGAATAAAACTCAAGACGATGTTTCGGTCCAACCTGGACCATTACCTAGTCACGTACAAGCACGAAGGGAAGGGAGGGAGGGCCCGTCCCTTCACGCTTTTGCGTTACTAGTTAATGTTCCCAGTAGGACCGAAACGTTGTCATAAGTATCATTCTCCTGTGTGTGTGGGTTATTTGTGCATTGTTTCAACCATGGAAGTGTGCCTTTTACTCTTTCTTAAACTTAATATACAGTAAATAATGCTGCTACTACAAAAACTTCTACAGTTACCTCTTCCTGTATTATTCTCACTACTGCTACTGTGCCTTTGACAGTCCTTGCTTTTATCACTGCAACCACTAAAATATTCTAGAATCTGGACTGATGAAGCCACTGGCTTCGTCAGTTCAATGCAGAGAAAGGTGGAAAATGAGAGGTAGTCTGAGGTCATCAGTCCCTCAGTCTGCAGTCGATTTCTTCAGTCCATCAATCTCGATAAAATCTCAGCATATTCGCGGAGATGGAGTTTATATACTGATGACAGATGAGGTGGAGCAGTCCTGTCGGATACAGCGACATCCTGGGATTTTGAAGCAGGGATTTCACCAAATCTTGGCTAACCTATAGGCACGACCCTCTTCCACTAGTGGCTTTGTCCACTGGTGACTCTGCCTACCACTGCTCCGCCTCTTCTTTTATCAGTGCATAAGCGCCATCTACCTCAATATGCTACACTTTTATCAAGATTCATGAAATGAATATATCAACTTCAGAGAGAGAGACTACCGCAAGCGCCTCATCTTCCAGCTTTCTTTGCACTGGACTGAAAAAGCCACTGGACGGCGAAATGTTTCCAGAGTAAAGATACCCAGATGTTGCACAAGTGTCTCGTATATCAGTTTGTTGGTTTTGTGAATCATTCTTTCACAAGAATACAAAACAATAATGAATATTAGGATATGTGTAAATAAATAGGCATTTTAGTTAATTCATATAACTTACTCTCTTGCCTAAATAATAATAATTACGTGCGCCAATAAAATAATGAAACAAATTTTCCCAAATTCTCCTCAGTCTAGGCTCTTTCTTGGAGAAATTTACACTATATTTCGCCTAGTTTTCTATTCGCTGTTGCAGATAGGAGCATAAGAACGTTATTAATGTTAAAACAATGTTACTAATGTTAGTAACAATGTTACAATGTTATTAATGTTACAAAACAACTGAGAACCTTCCGGTAGTTCGTAGTTATATGACAGACGGTGCAAATATACTTGGGAATCATCCGGAACAGGAGTCAGCAAAATTCTAGGCTCTGAATGTTTTGGTTTGATGTAGGAAAAAGTTCAGAAGTGATTATTAATCGGTTTTTATTATACTTACATGTTAATTTTTTAAGTAAATTAGATCTCGCCAGTAATATGTAGCTATTCAACATGAGAAAAAATTTGGAAAATGAATATGCTTTCAATTAGCATTTATTTTGCTTATAATTTGTGACTATTTGCAGTCTGAAAGTAGGTGTGATTTATAATTTGTTGTATTCAGGAGTTAGCTGGAATTCTAGAGTTTGCTGGAATTTCGAAGTGTTCTGAACTACATTTTAATTATTTTTTTTTATTTTACCGCTTTTGTTTATCCGGTTTCTCCTCATTCCATTTTTTCATCCTCACAATTTTCTACTCTCCTCTATCCCTTCTTGTCAATCTTCCTTCTACTATTTCTTCCTTTCAATAATCAACCATTCCTCCCTTCCACCAACTTTTCACCATCCTCTACCCCAATTCATTACCTCCTCCTCTTCCCTTTATTTCCTTCCCTATTATTCCCACCCATCTTCCCAATTCCTCTTCCTCTATTCCTTCCTTCTTCTCCCCTAACCTTCCCTCCCTCCAATTTCTGCCTCCTTCATGCCTTGATCTACTTTCAGCTTCTCTGGTCAGAGACACATGACGGTAGTTTATTTTTACCTCTCTTGCTGCTCACTAATCATCCTGCTGCTGGTTTTTTCTCAAGGTCTTTCAGAGAAGCACACATTCTAAGTATGTATACATGCAAAGTTTCCCAACGAAACAGCAAAAATCGGTATTTTTTACGATCTCAAAGCAGCAACACCTCCATCGCTTCCAGCATTTCCTGCTCATGGTAATACTTGTTAAATTTGTGGATATTTACCTAGTTGCTGTGGTGACGTTCCCTGATGCGTGTTGTGCATACAGAGTGTTGCGTATACTGTATTATGGCCGGTGTGCGTTGTGTTCAGTGTTCTGAGTATACTGTGTCCAGAGTGTGTTATGTGTTCAGTGTTGAATGTTCAGAAAGTGTTGGGCGTCTAGTGTGTGATGTGCGTCATGGGTATGTTGTGTATCCAGAGAGAACTGTGCGTTCCGAGTGTATTGTGTTCCCTGAGAACATTATGTGTTTTGTATTGTGTGCCCCGAGAATTTTGTTGTGTTCTATGCACACAGTGTGCACTGCGCCATGATATTGATGTTTGTCGTGTGTGCTGTGTCCTGTGTGACTTATGTGTCCATAGTGGTTTTGCGTTAAATTATGTTGGCAAATGTCGATTCGTAGCTCCCGGTCAGATATTTAAATTTATACCAACTAACATTTCAGGCTTCCAGGATTCGATCATACCTTCTTTCGAATCTCTGAACTGAGTTTGCCTCCAGTATATCTTCTTCCAGTAAAACCGTTTTATTACACTGAAAATAAAAATATTTATCTTTGTACCAAAAGAGCCTTAGAAAACTTACCTAACCTTACTACAACAAGCGCAATTTAATTTAGCCTAATCCAACTAAATATATTTTAGATAAGTTTACAATAATTTAATAATAAACAAACACATTGAAATATATATTTTTTTTCATTAGGTTCAGAATAATTTTTTCAAAATTATTGCATACACCAATTTTTGCTTGCCTTATTCGGCAAGATACACACACACACACACACACACACACCAACAAGGGCACACAGTTGGAAGTTGAAGACACAAATGAATCACAGGGATTTTAGGAAGTATTTCTTCAGCTACAGAGTAGTCAGGAAGTGGAATAGTTTGGGAAGCGATGTAGTGGAGGCGATGTAGTTGGGTCACCCTGCCTCGGTGGGAGGCGGCCAACTTGTATATATATATATATATATATATATATATATATATATATATATATATATATATATATATATATATATATATATATATATATATATATATATATATATATATATATATATATATATATATATATTTATATATATATATATATATATATATATATATATATATATATATATATATATATATATATATATATATATATATATATATATATATATATATATATATATATATATATATATATATATATATATATATATATATGCAAAACAACCACTCTGAAAGAACAGAGAAATTCCAAGCGCTTTCGTGACTACTCACATTATCAAGGAACTATGAAAGTAAAGCATCCAAGGAAGCTATATAAGGGGTCTGGCCAGCACCTCACTATCAGATCCCACAACGGTTAAACGCCTGACGCGCGCCGACCCAACTTGGATAGGTCCTTTGCACAACTCACCCACAAACTATTCTACCCAAGAAAATTTAAAAATTATTATTTGTCCAGTGTATTATTAAATTCTTCCCAAATTCTATTAATTATAAATGGATCTAATTTATATAAACCAAAGGAAATATTCATATTATTGTCAAAACTGCATTTTATGAAACAAGATTCAATTATATTCCTGTCGACCATGGACTTGCTTGATACTACTTTCTCAACTTTTTGAAAATCAATTGGATGGTTAAAATCTCTTACATGAATAAATAGAGCATTGGAATCTTGTCCAGTTCTAATGCTATATTTATGTTGTTTTAATCTTAGTTCGAGATTTTTACCAGTTTGACCGTAATAAACTTTATCGCAAATTTTACAAGGAATCTTATAGATACATCCATCAGCATTTTGGGTGGAATTCTTTATCAAAAGTTTTTTTTACTGTATCAAGATTTTTGAATACAACTTTAATATTAAAAGTCTTAAGAAGAGAAGGCATATCAACCAAGTTTTCATGATAAGGGAGAACCAACATATTTTTAGTTGAATAAGGCTGGTTGTCCCTTTTTGGATTGTAAAAAGTATTTCTAGCAACTTTAAAAGATTTATCAATTACATTTCTTGGGTATTTTAAATCATTACCTATTTCATAAATTTTGGATATTTCCTCATCTATGAACTCAGGACTACAAATTCGTAAAGCTCTCAAAAACATTGATGAGAAAACAATCCAAAAAGGGACAACCAGCCTTATTCAACTAAAAATATGTTGGTTCTCCCTTACCATGAAAACTTGGTTGATATGCCTTCTCTTCTTAAGACTTTTAATATTAAAGTTGTATTCAAAAATCTTGATACAGTAAAAAACACTTTTGATAAAGAAATCCCCCCAAAATGCTGATGGATGTGTCTATAAGATTCCTTGTAAAATTTGCGATAAAATTTATTACGGTCAAACTGGTAAAAATCTCGAACTAAGATTAAAACAACATAAATATAGAATTAGAACTGGACAAGATTCCAATGCTCTATTTATTCATGTAAGAGATTTTAACCATCCAATTGATTTTCAAAAAGTTGAGAAAGTAGTATCAAGCAAGTCCATGGTCGACAGGAATATAATTGAATCTTGTTTCATAAAAAGCAGTTTTGAAAATAATATGAATATTTCCTTTGGTTTATATAAATTAGATCCATTTATAATTAATAGAATTTGGGAAGAATTTAATAATACACTGGACAAATAATAATTTTTAAATTTTCTTGGGTAGAATAGTTTGTGGGTGAGTTGTGCAAAGGACCTATCCAAGTTGGGTCGGCGCGCGTCAGGTGTTTAACCGTTGTGGGATTTGATAGTGAGGTGCTGGCCAGACCCCTTATATAGCTTCCTTGGATGCTTTACTTTCATAGTTCCTTGATAATGTAGTAGTCACGAAAGCGCTTGGAATTTCTCTGTTCTTTCAGAGTGGTTGTTTTGCATATTCTGAAATCACCTGTTTACTGTGATCTTATTGCATATATATATATATATATATATATATATATATATATATATATATATATATATATATATATATATATATATATATATATATATATATATATATATATATATATATATATATATATATATATATATATATATATATATATATATATATATATATATATATATATATATATATATATATATATATATATATATATATATATTGGTACGAGGTTTATAATGTTTTTTCTTGTTCATTAGTGTGGTGCAGTGGTGCAAGCAAGCAGCATGTAAAATCAGATCATTTAATCTGCCAATTAGCCTCCTTTCTCCTACAAAACTAATAAAAATTAAGCATACATATTCTGATTTTGAAATGACTAATGAAACAAGTAAACTGTGAGTCACTGAGGGTCAGATCTGGCTTATTATGCTCTGGCATGTGTCAGTTATGTACTCCTCTGTGTATGGCTGTAGGGGACGATTCCTAGATCTTGGCACTTTTCATGAACTTGACGCTACTAGATTCACTTCCTCAAAGCCAGCTTTATGGGCGTCCTAGTAGCTTTACTGAAGATCTTGAGCCTCAGTAAATAATACAGATGTGAAATGAAAACAAAGAACCCAAGCGGAAATAAATCTGAAGTTTTTGGGATATCCCAGGTTCTCTACACATATGCTGCTATGAATGATAATCTATGTAACTGTATTAGTGTTAACCTGAATAAATTTACTTACTAGGTAAGTGTATTTTCTCAAGCTAGAGCTCACAGCCTACTAATCCAGATGGAAGTAGGTAGTGTGTTTTAACTAGCGGGAGGCTTCAGGAAAATAAAGCAAAGCTGTGGGTTATCATATAACTAAGACACTGTAACCTTTAAGTTATTAAGCAGTGCTATTGTTTAAATTGTGAGAATGTTTTGGTAAACTGTTTGTATCCGCATCATTAGACTCAAGCAAGCTATGATTTATGTTCCAGTAGGAACTTTATTGCTCGCATCATAATATGAACAAAATCGTTGACCTGATATCATAATATGAACAAAATCGTTCACCTGATATCATAATATGAACAAAATCGTTCACCTGATATCATAATATTAACAAAATCGTTCACCTGATATCATATGAACAAAATCGTTCACCTGATATCAAAATATGAACAAAATCGTTCACCTGATATCATAATATGAACAAAATCGTTCACCTGATATCATAATATGAACAAAATCGTTCACCTGATATCATAATATGAACAAAATCGTTCACCTGATATCATAATATTAACAAAATCGTTCACCTAACATCATTAATATTAACAAAATCATTCTACAGCTGAGAGAGGGTTTCTACCCAACTCAGATTTGGAAATCACTAGGAAGGCACACTTAAACAGGTAACTAACGTGTCCACCGAAGGAAATGCTTCCTGGTGCAGTCTCCACGTAAGGTCGTGGATGAAATATCTCTTCACATTACGCCTGTCAGTAACACACTTTGTTCTCTAAGCAAAACTACCGTAAAATATTGGCAGTTAAGCAAGTGTTATATTCTCTGACATAGGCAGCGATCAAATTGATTTCGTAGCACATAATACTGCCAATGATAATGTAACTTAAATGAATATTAAATTCCGCAATTAAAAGTGGATCGGAAAATTATTCGGTTTGTGATATCCAAATTTATCTGGAAAGACAAAGAATAAGTAATGGTGTACTTTTATTCATTGTTGGATTACATTATGTTGGTGGAATACTAGAGAAGTTTTAATTTTTCAACTATCACTTTTTTTTTAATTAACATGGGACCTGTTAGGGTAAGAACATAAGAACATAAGAAAGAAGGAACACTGCAACAGGCCTACTGACCCATGCGGAGCAGGTCCATGTCCCCCCCCCCCGGATTAGACCAATGACCCACCCCCCCGGATTATCCCAATGACCCACCCAGTGTGGTCATCCCCACTCAAGGAAGGAGCACTGTACCAGACCCAGCAGCACAAGCTAGTCAGGTCCAACTCATTCCCACCCACACCCACTCATGTATTTATCTAACCTATTTTTAAAACTACACAACGTTTTAGCCTCAATAACTGTACTCAGGAGCTTGTTCCACTCATCCACAACTCATACCAAACCAGTACTTTCCTATATCCTTCCTGAATCTGAATTTTTCCAGCTTGAAACCATTGCTGCGAGTCCTGTCTTGGCTGGAAATTTTCAGCACACTGTTTACATCCCCTTTATTTATTCCAGTTTTCCATTTATACACCTCGATCATATCCCCCCTAATTCTACGCCTTTCGAGAGAGTGCAGATTCAGGGCCTTCAGTCTATCCTCATAGGGAAGATTTCTGATACATGGGATCATCTTTGTCATCCTCCTTTGTACGTTTTCCAGAGCATTTATATCCATTCTGTAATACGGTGACCAGAACTGAGCAGCATAGTCTAAATGAGGCCTAACCAAGGATATATAGAGTTGAAGAACAACCTGAGGACTTCTATTATTTATACTTCTAGATATTAAGCCAAGAATTCTGTTAGATTTATTGCGAACACTAATGCACTGTTGTCTTGGTTTTAGGTTACTGCTAACCAGAACTCCTAAATCCTTTTCGCAATCGGTAGTATTAAGATCTACATTATTTAGTTTATATGTGGCATGGTTATTTAACTGTCCAACATTTAGAACTTTGCATTTGTCAATATTAAACTGCATCTGCCACTTCTCCGACCATTGCGTCAGTCTATTCAAATCATCCTGGAGTGCTCTAATGTCCTCATTAGAATGAATTGGACGGCCTATTTTGGTGCCATCAGCAAATTTGCTTATGTTGCTATTTATTCGCTCATCTATGTCGTTTATGTAAATTGTGGACAACAACGGGCCCAACTGAGGAACACCGCTTGTGACGTGCCCCCATTCTGATTTTTCCCCATTTATGCAAACTCTCTGCTGTCTATTTGTCAGCCATGTCTCTACCCAGGAAAAAATTTCTCCTCATATTCCGTGTGCCCTAAGTTTCCTCAATAGCCTCTGATGTGGAACTCTATCGAAAGCCTTACTGAAGTCCATATACACAATATTATATTCATTACCATGATCTACCTCCTCAGACACCTTAGTGAAAAAAGTTAGTAAATTCGTAAGACAGGAACTCCCCTTTGTAAAACCGTGTTGAGAATCATTAATTAATCTGTGCCTGTCAAGATGGCTACGAATTGCTTCGGCAATTATTGATTCCATAAATTTTCCCACTATGGAGGTAAGGCTTATTGGTCTATAGTTCGAAGCCAAGGACCTGTCACCTGCCTTGTAAATAGGTATTACATTTGCCATTTTCCACTTATCAGGCACTATGCCAGTTTGTAGTGATACGTTAAAAAGATTAGCCAAAGGTATGCTAAGTTCCTCTTTACATTCCTTTAACACCCTTGCAAACAGTTCATCAGGACCTGGGGATTTGTTAGGTTTTAGTTTCTCTATTTGTCTGAGGACCTTGTCACTAGTTCCCGCAATCATACATAGTTTATTATCATCCTGTTCTATGTAATCTATTTTTTCAGGAATATTGCTAGTATTTTCCTGGGTGAAAACTGAGAGGAAGTAGGTATTTAGAATTTCACACATATCCTTATCACTGTCAGTGATCTGACCAGAGTTACTCTTAAGTGGGCCAATCTTGTCCCTAATCTTACTTCTGTATACCTGAAAGAACCCTTTTGGGTTAGTCTTTGAATCCCTTGCGAGTTTAGCCTCATAATCTCTTTTTGCTTTTCTTATTCCTTTCTTTATTTCTCTCTTTAGTTGAATATATTGATTTCTTAACTGCCCATCCCCTCTTTTGATACTCCTATATATGACTCTCTTTTGACCAATGAGATGCTTTAATCTATTGTTCATCCATTTGGGATCATTTTTGTTAGATCTAATTTCCCTACTCGGAACAAAAGTTGTCTGGGCAGCTAGAACTATGCTCTGAAAAACGTCATATTGGCAACCAAGATCACCTATCTGACCCATAGTTAGCACATTCCAATTTAGCCCACCCAGGTAATTTTTCAGTCCCATGAAGTCGGCCAAGCGAAAATCTGGGACAGAGATTTGATTGCAGTTATCCGGGTAATTCCATGATATATTGAAACTAAGTGATTTGTGATCACTTTCCCCAAGCTCATCATTACCCTCAAGATTATTAATTAGTGAATCTTTGTTGGCAAGAACCAAGTCAAGCAGATTGTTTCTTCTAGTTGGTTCTCTCACAACCTGTTCTAAAAAGCAATCCTGAACCGTATCAAGAAAGTCACTAGACTCAAGATTTCCTGTCATATTGTTCCAATCAATTTGTCTAAAGTTAAAATCTCCCATTATCACAACATTTTCATATCTAGATGCCTTATGAATTTCGTCCCGTAACAGCTTACTGCACTCCCTATCAAGGTTTGGGGGCCTGTAAATCACACCCAAAATTAATTTGTCACGACCTTCGAGAAACTGAAGCCAAATCGATTCTGTGTTCGACGTTTCTAATCTTATATCATGTCTAAGACAACAATTTAAATTTTCTCTGACATACATCCCCACACCACCACCCTTCCTGTTGACCCTATCAGAGTGGAATAGTTTATAACCCTGTATGTTGCATTCAGAAGGCATTTCTCTATCTTTCAGGTTGAACCAGGTCTCTGTTATACCAATAATATCTATATTACCTACACTTGCAAGTAATTTTAGCTCATCTATCTTATTTCTTAGACTCCTACTATTTGTATAGTAAACCTTAAGGGAGCTAGTCACTCGTTGCCCTCTACTATCTCTCTTTGTTTGTTGATAAATTGATTTGCCATTACTAGCAACTTTATTTTGAATATTGTCTTTTAAACATATCCCTGAGGTATCCCGGTAATAACTGCTGTTTTTAACCCTAATGCTGCAGCCTGATTGTTTCCCACAAACACCCATACCTCTATAATCTATCAGTTTAAATTCCTAGACAAGTCATCAATTACCCTCTCAATCGAATTGGCTAATGCAACCACTCCATCCCCAGAGAGATGAACCCCATCCCTTGCATACATATCACGTTTGCCAAAGAAAAGGTCCCAGTTATCAATGAATGGGATTGCAAGTTCCTTGCAGTACCTGTCTAGCCAGCGATTTATACCAATTGCCCTAGACATCCATTCATTGCCCACTCCCTTTCTAGGCAAGATGCTACATATGACTGGGATCCCTCCCTTAGACCTAACTACTTCTATGGCTGACCTGTACTTATCTAGCATCTCCTCTCTCCTGCCCTTCCCCAGCACTAAGACAGATAATGGGCTTCTTCCCATTGCCTGCCATAATATTATTCAACCTGCTGACTATGTCACCAACACGAGGAAGACACACTCTCTATCTGACCTTTCTGTCTCTGTTACAAAATGCACGGTCCATATATCTTACCTGAGAATCTCCTACTATTAAAATATTCTTAACTTGATTAGCAGGGGAATCGGTGGTACCTTCAACCTCACTAACCACTGAAGTACACTCGTCCTGGAGAACAGAGAATCGATTTCCTACCTTCACATCTTCTCTATTAACTCTCCTCATCTTCCTTCTTCCTGAACTGTGAACCACTTGCCACTTGAAGCGGCTGCCACTATCACTGCTGGTGACCATTTCCTCCTTACCAGCTAAATCCTTCTCACACTCACTCCCAAACTCATCTATGCGAAGCTTCAGCCTCCTATTTTCCTCCTGAAGAGGTAGAATCTCCTTCTTCAACACATGAACCTGGGATTCTAAAGCACTACAACAAGCCATGGTGCTTGGTAACAGCCCACGCTAACTCCCAAGAGCTTAGCGGTATGACCGCACTTGACCACTGACCTCAGCGTACTGACTACTTCCTGTCGTTAAAGTGATCTTGATCAGGGGGATTAAAACTATCCTTATTATTCTTATATCAAATCATATTACCTCCTATTCCCAAAGTGTTCAATGACCCCTAAATGCTTAGCGTCTCACAATGAACATATAACTGCTATTAATTCTCCTACTTTTAGAAGTACTACTTCTACTAATACTACTTCTACTACTATTACTGGTTCTATTACTACTGCTATTGTTACTACTACTATTGTTACTACTACTATTACTACTACTACTACTACTACTACTACTACTACTACTACTACTACTACTACTACTACTACTACTACTACTACTACTAATAATAATAATAATAATAATAATAATGATAATAATATGTGCTTAAAGTAATATCTTGAGATTTAGCATCAGGAGAGGTTTTAAATTTGATTCCCTTTCATTTTTCTCCACTAAATGTTAAATAATAAAGAGGTTTTAATACATTTCATGTCGATATGTGAGAACTGTACTGTACTTTTCTGCTTCAGTAGACCAAAATTTGTACATAATATGTACACAGGCCACCTGAAATGCATATTACGACGCATTTCAGACACGAAAACTACGTAATTAGGACCAACACGGTCAAGTACAATAACAGAGGTGCAAGGGAGCGTACAACATCAGATTTCCACTGGGACTGCAAGATGTAGAAATTGGGTCATTAAGCAGTCGTAGATGACTCAAGGATTTTTGTGCTCCTACAAACATTTTGTGCTATGTGCATAAATGAAGCTGCTACCAAATTACTTTAAAAAAATGGCAGATAACAGGCTATAAAATTTCTGAATCGTCATGTGTATACATAACAGATCATTGGTGTTCAGTTACCCTCATTCGAACGATTACTAATTTTCAACGCTTGTGTTCGGTAACTAGATCCAGATTCTTGGAGTAATTGGGATGTGCACGTGCTTTATGACCAATGTTGACGAACTCATTCCCACCATCCTGGATTGGCTTCGATCAATTTCAAAATCCCCAGAGGTGTGGCCACCAACTGACAAAACCCATAACGCAAATAACTGATATACTGGCCCTTCTTCAAAGCTATACGGACATTTGTTGGGATGTCCAGCCATTTGGACGTCTCCTTAAAGGGCTCTTGCAGAGAAAGCGAGGATCATGCAACTAGAGATTAACTTCCTGCTGGAGAATGATCATATAAAGGATTCTTTGTGTCCATGGGCTTCGCCCTTTGTTGTCAGGCTGTATGTGAACTGCAGGAAGGTGAACTAGGTCACTGTACACTATGCCTACCCACGTCCATATATGGGCAACATCAAGTATTTTATTGATCGGGGAAAGTATGTCTACATGCAAACGCTTCACTCCGCAGGAGGCTTTTCCAGTACAATGTGACCCCTTTTGGCATGCTCAATGGGCCTATCATATATACAGTTATCAAGGGATTGGAAATAATACAACATACTTAGACGATTTAGTTCGATTGGTTAAGAAAAATTAATTTATCGGTTTATATGTCAGAAAGTAACCTTGGTAGGCCGTCAGACATATTCCTGGATCATGTAGTGAACAAGGCAAGGTAACCACTAGAAATGTAAACTTTATGGCATTATGTCTTCAGTAGAGGAAGGTATTACTTTGGGTCTTATGCATGGCAAGGTTTCTTACGAAATTCTCTAGAATTTTTTTTTTTTTTGATTTAGTCACTCCATTAACATTCTTACCAGTGGGAAATTAAAATTTATTTAGTCAGACAGATGCTAAGAAACATTCAAGCACAGCCTCCCATATTAATGTCGCTAGATTATTCACAACCCTTTTCTTTACAAGTAGATGTAAGTGACATGGTAGATGGTGCAACTCTCTTCCAAGCTTTTAACGGGGTTGGGGGTGTTCGTTGGGAGGTGAAGGGATTCCTCCAACATGTGATTTTTCGAACTAAAGAAATACTAGCATGCACATTCAGTTTACCTGGAGAGAGTTCCGGGGCTCAACGCCCCCGATGCCCGGTAACGAGAGAGAGGCGCTGGCACTGGTATTGGTACTGGTGATTCACATTTTCCATGTCTGCATATCACTTTAATCTGGTCTTAGGCATTGTAGATCATTGCTTGCTTGAGTGAAAGTATCATTTATGAATGCAGCGACTACCATTATGCCTGAAGTGTTTACTTGTTTAGAGTGAAGGATGGAGTGAAGCTATCTTAAATGAAAGGGCAACTTCATTCTCCAGACCTTCACAAGTCATGGGTTGGTTAACACAATAGTAAAATCTGTCATCTTTAAAAGTGTTTTATTATAGTATCAGTGACAGAGCTCTTACACTCAAACATTGTTCATGTCTTGGTTTACATCTGTTGGTCCAGCGTAGTAGCTCTCCACCTACATTCATTCTGATAGACCTTCTTCATCTCATCCCAGAATCCCATGCATATGCAGACGACTGTACATTGACATTCACTTATCCAAGAGAAGAAATGCCAGCTGCTCTAAGCTACATCAATCACCAGCTAAGAGCTATATCAGCTTGGAGAAATAGATGGCAAGTAACATTTGCACCTGAGGAAACACAAATGCTGATGGTCTCCAGGCACCATGATGGTAACGCCGGTGCAGTAGTAAGTGTGAATGGGAGGGTGTTGGCACCTGGGGAAGAAGTTATCCTTGGGGTGAAATTTGACTCCAAACTGACCATGAAGAACTACATTGTAAATCTTGCAAACAAGGCAGCCAGGAAGCTTACAGCACTTCGACGTATCTCGCATCTGCTTGATAGTAGGAGTTGCAAGATTCTGTACGAGGCACAAGTACGCTCACACCTTGAGTATGCTCCACTTTCTTGGTTTGCCTGCCCCCCCCCCCCTCCCATCTGCGACTGCTTGACAGAGAACAGAGCATGACGTCTCATCTCTCGCCTGGACCCATCCTGGATAGATCTGTCATTTTAGTAGAGCCTTCAACAGAGGAAGGATGTGGATGGCCTTACTGTTATGTACAAGGCCAATATTGTCAAAGTACCACACTTGGATCCACTTCGAGGACAGCGTGAAGCAAGCTTTTATACCACAAGACTGGCAGAAAGCAGCAACTTCACTCTGGCTGTACCCTTCTCCAGAACATCACTTCATCTGAGATCATTTATCCCCAGGATGACGAGTCTGGAAAACATTCGTACAGCATTATGATGTCAACGAGATAAAGTCAGTTGATCAAATGAAAATGCTGGCCCACAGATGGTTCCAACTTCATCCTGTTCCCTACTTGTATGTCTCATGACAATAAAAATGCTTTCAAATGAGCTGATGTAGGTAACAGCTCTTAGCTTGTCAATAAAGTTAGGGATACTTAACCTTATCAAACCCTGTGTAAGAGAGAGAGAGAGAGAGAGAGAGAGAGAGAGAGAGAGAGAGAGAGAGAGAGAGAGAGAGAGAGAGAGAGAGAGAGAGAGAGAGAGAGAGGTGGTAGGTCAGGGTAAGTGAGGTGAGAAATCCATTATAAACAAATAAGGTTACTGACACTGAATAACGAAGTGTACATATTAACATGTCAAAGCTGGTGTGTATGTGTGTTCTTACCTTTTTTGTTCTTACCTATTTGTAGTTGCGGGGGTCGAGTTATGGCTCCTGGTCCCTCCTCTTCGCTGAGTACTACTAGGTTCATTCTCTTCATGCTCCATGATCGTTATTGTACCTCTTCTTAAACCCATGTATGGATACTGCCTTCGACTACACCACTCTCCGGACTGTTCCACTTCCTGACAACTCTATGACCGAAGAAGTACTTCCTAACATCCCTGTGACTCATCTGAGTTTTCAACTTCCAGTTGTGACCCCTTGTTGCTGTATCCTATCTCTGAAACATTCTGTTCCTATCCACATTGTCAGTTCCTCTCAGTATTTTATGTCTTTATCAGGTTTACACTATCTCTCCTGTCCTCCAGTGTTGTCAGGCAGAGTTCTCTTAGCCTCTCCTCTTAGGACATACCCGTCAGTTCCGGAACTATTCTTGTTGCAAACCTTTGCACTTTCTCTAGTTTTCTCACATGCTTGGCTAGGTAAGGGTTCCAAACTGGCGCTGCATATTTCAATATGGGCCTAACGTACACAGTGTACAGGGTCCTGAATGACTCCTTATATAGATGTCGGAATCCTGTTCTTAGGTTTGCCAGGCTCCCGTATGCTGCAGCAGTTATTTGGTTGATGTGCACCTAAGGAGATGTGTCCGGAGTTATTTTCACCCCAAGATCCTTTTCCTTGAGTGAGGTTTGTAGGATCTAGGCCCCTAGATTGTACTCCGTTTGTGGTCTTCTTTAGCCTTCCCCAATCTTCATGACTTTGAACTTGGTGGGGTTGACCTCCAGGAGCCAGTGTGTGTGTGTGTGTGTGTGTGTGTTATTATATATATATATATATATATATATATATATATATATATATATATATATATATATATATATATATATATATATATATATATGTATATATATCACAATTATTTAATATAAACAAAAAATAAAATTATATATTACACACAATTTATATGTAAAACACAGAATACGCACGTAACACACTAAAAAAATTTAAGTACCACCAAATAAATAAATTCAACATACAACTGTTGTATACAACATTATAAAAATATATAAGATTAAACAAAAGCATGCAACGTAAAAATTATTCTCGAACACCTAAGAGAAGTTTGTAGAAATACAACTAATTTATATAACGAATTATGTATAAAATACTATAATCGAGTATATCACAACAACTGCATATAACCCAAACAATTGTATATAAGACAAGAAAGTCGAACTCTGCTACCAGTGACGCTCAGGTAATATCCGTGATGCAACTTATATCCGACAGTCCAATGGAATACTTAGTTAAACTGAGAAATAGTTGATGAAGTGCATTAGCTGGGTGATCCTTTGCAACCTCTCTAGCTGCAGCTGCTCCTCCAGATACCAAGTTCAGTGGCCTACGTTCGGTATTGTTAAAGATTCTGGGTTATTTTATGTAATTTTATGCTATTTTATGCTATTTTATGCATTTGAAGTTTTTTTTTCCAGGTTATAGGTCATTATTTATACTAAACTTGTGTTTGGATGCGCCAGAATATGAAAACACAAGATAGCTACTTACTTAATATCACTTACTGATGGAGCCAAAGTGAAGTTTGCAAGAGACTAAAATTTATACCTACTGTTTTCTGAATATATTATTAGAATGCGGAAAAAGACTGCTATAAAGGCTATACGTGGCATAGTTGTCGAAGTTTTAGTCAGAGAAGGATTAATTGCATTATCCGAAGTTATAGTATTCGTTCTAATAATTATTCTTTCACGTTCCCTATTAAGTGTGTTTCAATGTTTGTGTGTCTTACATACATACAGGGAAGCACATCCACTTTTTCAAGCCAGTGTGGCTGGACAGGGAAGTAAGGGAAGAGGGAGGCAGAGAGAGAGAGAAAGAGAGCGAGAGAGGAAGGGAGGAATGGAGGAAGGGAGAGAGGCAGGGACGCAGGAAGTCTGCAATATTCTGCAGGAGGTACAGGTTCGTTCACACCTTGAGTACGGGCCACTTCCTTGGATTGTCTGCCCTAAACCCTCCCCCCCCCCAACCGTTTCATCTACGACTTCTTCACAGAATGGAGAACAGAGCAAGACGTCTCATCTCTCACCTGGACACATCCTGTTAACAGATCTGTCATTTCAGCAGAGCCTTCAACACCGAAGGGAAGTGGGTGGTTTTACCCTCATGTATAAGACCAATATTGTCGAGGTATTACACTTGACTCCACTTTACGGATAGCGAGAAATGAACTCCTGTACCACAAGACGGGCAGCAAACAACATCAATGCTCTGTTCCCTTCCCAAGAACATCACTTCATCTCAAATTAATTATTTATTCCTTGGGTGACTCAAGTCTGGATCATGTTCGTGCAGCAAAATGACATCAACGAAATAAAGTTAATTACGCTAATGAAATGGCTGTTCCTTATTTGCACATCTCTTAACAAGAAGGCTTTAATATAAGCTGGTGTAGGTAACAGCTCTTAGCTTATAAGTAAATTAGGTACCCTTAACTTAACCTTGTAAAGCCCTGTGTAAAAGAGAGAGAGAGAGAGAGAGAGAGAGAGAGAGAGAGAGAGAGAGAGAGAGAGAGAGAGAGAGAGAGAGAGAGAGAGAGAGAGAGAGAGAGAGAGAGAGAGAGAGAGAGAGAGAGAGAGAGTAAGAGCGGGATGGCAGGGAGGGGAATGTATGGTACGCAAAACACTGCCCTGCTAAATACACAGACATATGAAAATAACACACTGATAGATGGCGCAGTAAGTTTAATCTATAACACCCAGACAACTGCCGTAATTTCTCCAGGTGTCATTGAATTAAACTGTTAAAAATTATGGTAAAAATAACAAGGCTGGTTACTGGATTTGAGTAATACATTAATTATCCTCATAAATAATGTTTACCTTTATTTTATTACATACATGTAATGTGATTAAACCATGTTATTGCAAAAATAATTAAATGAGTTTACTAACCATACCACAGACTGGGATATAACCGCGGGTTCTATTCCCATCCGTGAAATAGTTTGTTTGCAATCGTGTCATTACGAATTCGTGAGTCATGTCGACTTTACTAACGTTTCCTTCAGCGTTCGTTAGTCCCTAACTACGCAGTGAGTGAATCATGATCGATTATAAATAAAAAATGTAAATATAGTGCCAATAGAATTTAGAGGTCCTGTAAAATATACAGGTTTGAAGAAAAAAAATAATGTAAAACAAATTATATATTACATGGATGCGCAGTAAAGAACTTTGTGCAGATGGTTGAAAACCCCTCATTACAAATGTACAAAAGTAAACCTAGAAGGCGTCTGTTGGTTAGCTTTATTTTGCCTGAGGCTGGCGTAATAAAACACCAAGTCAGTTGTATTTGGCCAGCAAAATGTGAGAGTCATGAATATGGTAATGAAATCCTCGGCATTTTTCCCTGTGTTGACAGAGTTGCCGTGGTGGTCCGGGTCGCCTCTGGTCTGCCAGTGTTTTTGTATTGGTTGTAATGGCCTTATCAGCCAGAAGATCCTGTGAGCATGTGGCAGGGAGAGGGAGTGCGTCGAGGAATGTGGTGTTAGTATGACTGGAGAGGGAGTGGATGTGGCTCCTGGTAAAGATGTGGCTGCAAGCAAGAGATGTAGCTGGTAGTAGTGGTTTGACTGGTTGCAAAAGCTGTGGCTGATGTTTATAACAAATGTGAAAGACAACCATAATGAGACGCATTAAAAAGGTCCTCTTTTACTCCAACAACGTCTACAGCTTCAGAGACAGTAAATGAAAACTAAAGTTAGGAAAATATATGGTCATTATTTCAACCATGTACAAGAAAGAACCCTGGAGGTGCAAAATTCCATACGTAGCCAGGATTTCTAGCGCTATGGGCTCGAATTCTGGGTTCCGGTAGATAATGTTTGTAAAATATTCCTGCTCCTTTCGAGTGTCTGCAATGTCTGCTAATTATCCGAAGATACCACAGTGTTCCCAGGAAAAAGCAAAAATGCACTAGGTCAGACCTTAACTTCATTCTTTTAGAGAATCATAGTTTGGAGCTGGAGGTTTCATTACATTAAAATATCAGGCATAGTCAGGAATATTATGCATTAGATTAACTTTTTTTCGGTAGATAATGCGTGATACATACACAAGTCTGTGCACAGACACACACACACATACACACACACGAATCTGGGAGGAAGGAATGGGAGGTAGAGCTCAAAAAAAGGGAGGAAGACTGGGGAAGAGACTAGATGAGCTAGAAAGGAAGATGGAAGAGAGGTTAGCAGCAGAATGCAGAAGGTGGAAGCAACAGGCCACAGCAGCAGAAATCAAGATAGAGAGATTAGAAGAGGAGCTGAGACATCTGAAACAGCACAGAGACAAAGATATTACAGAAGTAGCATCGGCAATGGCTACATCAAACACAGACAACAGTTCTGAAGGAAGCATGGAAACTAAACTGTATGCAGAGGTCCTGTCAAACCCACATGGGGCCAAAACAAAGACAGGGAGCACACTAGGACAGAATGAGAGGTTGAAAGACACTGAAGGAACTAGGACATGTGCAAGGACCTTACCAGATAACTGTGGGGGCCAGGAGCAGGTGAGCAGGAAGGATAAACCAAGAAGCATAACTAGGGAAGGGACTAAAGGAAGGAACACTCCACGGGAAGGAACTAAAACACATCAGAGGATGCAATGGGAGTCACAGTGGGAGGTGGAAAGGGAGAGATCCGTGTTTGTCTATGGGCTAGACGAAGCTAAAGGGGAAACTTATGATGAAAGAAAGCAGGAGGAGAAAAAAAGCGATTGAAGATATCATGAAGGTGATAGGCGAGGGGGACATGACCCAAGTGGCAAATTTTCGGAGAATTGGGTGGTTCACAAAGAAAAGGAATCGGCCTCTCAAAGTAATTTTCAAGGCAGGAGAAAGCACGGCTGAGAGGCAAGCAGGAGTTCCGGAGTGTGTACCTCGATCGAGACAGAACACAGGACGAAAGGAAGACAATGAAAGAGACAGTTCAAAAACGAAAGGAGAAATGGGAGGAAATTAAAAAGGAGAGCAGAATAACCCAGGATCAAATGGAAGCACAAGCGCACCCCCCAGAAACACCTGCAGAAGGACTCCAGCCACGACACCCCCAAGGCAACTGAACAATCCAAACCAACCATCACACACCGATCCCTCTGTTTCCAACCCCCGCACCACAGTTACAGTATTAGAACAGAAGTTGAAGGTTTGGTACACAAATGCAGATGGATTAACGAATAAACATGAGGAATGGCAAGAAAGAATCAATGAGAAGTCCCCAGACATCATAGCAGTTACAGAAACAAAACTCACGGAGACAATAACAAATGCAATCTTCCCACCAGGATACCAGATCATGAGGAAAGATAGAAGGGGCAGGGGGGGAGGTGGGGTTGCTCTGCTCGTAAAAAACAGATGGAAATTCGAGAAAATGGAAGGAATAGATGAGACGGGAGAAAGAGACTACATAGCAGGTACACTTCAGTCTGGGGAACACAAAGTGGTCATTGCAGTGATGTATTATCCACCACAGAACTGCAGGAGGCCAAGAGAGGAATATGAAGAGAGCAACAGAGCAATGGTGGACACACTTGCTGAGGTGGCAAGAAGAGCTCACTCCAGCAGAGCAAAGTTGCTGGTTATGGGGGATTTCAACCACAGGGAGATTGACTGGGAAAACCTGGAGCCACATGGGGGTCCCGAAACATGGAGAGCCAGGATGTTGGACGTGGTGCTGGAAAACCTCATGCACCAACATGTTAAGGACACTACCAGAGTGAGAGGGGAGGATGAACCAGCAAGATTGGACCTTGTGTTCACCCTGGGCAGCTCAGATATTGAGGACATCAAGTATGAGAGTCCCCTAGGAGCTAGCGACCACGTGGTTCTGTGCTTTGAATACATAGTAGAGCTGCAAGTGGAGAGAATAACAGGAGTTGAATGGGAAAAGCCTGACTATAAAAGAGGGGACTACATAGGGTTGAAGAACTTCCTGCGGGAGGTCCAGTGGGACAGAGAACTGGCAGGAAAGCCAGTATATGAAATGATGGAATATGTAACAACAAAATGCAAGGAGGCAGTGGAAAGGTTTATTCCCAAGGGCAACAGTAACAACGGGAAGACCAGAACGAGCCCCTGGTTTACCCGACGGTGTAAGGAGGCAAAAACAAAGTGCAATAGAGAATGGAAAAAGTACAGAAGGCAGAGAACACACGAAAATAGGGAGATCAGTCGCAGAGCCAGGAATGAGTATGCACAGGTAAGGAGGGAGGCCCAGCGACAGTATGAAAATGACATAGCATCGAGAATCAAGACTGACCCGAAACTGTTGTATAGTCACATCAGGAGGAAGACAACAGTCAAAGACCAGGTGATCAGATTATGGACAGAAGGTGGAGAACTCACAAGAAATGATCAGGAGGTATGTGAGGAGCTGAACAGGAGATTTAAGGAAGTTTTTACAGTAGAGACAGGAAGGGCTGTGGGAAGACAGCACAGAAGGGAACATCAAGAGGGAATATACCAACAAGTGTTGGATGACATACGAACAACTGAGGAGGAGGTGAAGAAGCTCTTAAGTGACCTTGACACCTCAAAGGCGATGGGACCGGACAACATCTCCCCATGGGTCCTTAGAGAAGGAGCAGAGAGGCTGTGCGTGCCTCTAACCACAATCTTCAACACATCCCTTGAAACTGAGCAACTACCTGAGAAATGGAAGACAGCTAATGTAGTCCCCATATTTAAGAAAGGAAACAGAAACGAGGCACTAAACTACAGACCTGTGTCTCTGACATGTATTGTGTGCAAAGTCATGGAGAAGATTATCAGGAGGAGAGTGGTCGAACACCTGGAAAGGAACAAGATTATAAATGAAAACCAGCATGGGTTCATGGAAAGCAAATCTTGTATCACAAACCTCCTGGAGTTTTATGACAAGGTAACAGAAGTAACACACGAGAGAGAGGGGTGGGTAGATTGCGTTTTCCTAGACTGCAGGAAGGCCTTTGACACAGTTCCCCACAAGAGATTAGTGCAGAAGCTGGAGGATCAGGCGCACGTAAAAGGGAGGGCACTGCAATGGATAAGAGAATACCTGACAGGGAGGCAGCAACGAGTCATGGTACGTGAAGAGGTATCACAGTGGGCGCCTGTTACGAGCGGGGTCCCACAGGGGTCAGTTCTAGGACCAGTGCTATTTTTGATATATGTGAACGACATGATGGAAGGAATAGACTCTGAAGTGTCCCTGTTCGCAGATGACGTGAAGTTGATGAGAATTAAATCGGGCGAGGATGAGGAAGGACTGCAAAGAGACCTGGACAGGCTGGACATGTGGTCCAGCAACTGGCTTCTCGAATTCAATCCAGCCAAATGCAAAGTCATGAAGATTGGGGAGGGGCAAAGAAGACCGCAGACAGAGTATAGCTAGGTGGACAAAGACTACAGACCTCACTCAGGGAGAAAGACCTTGGGGTGACCATAACACCGAGCACATCACCGGAGGCACACATCAACCAAATAACCGCTGCAGCATACGGGCGCCTGGCAAACCTGAGAATAGCGTTCCGATACCTTAATAAGGAATCGTTCAAGACACTGTACACTGTGTATGTTAGGCCCATACTGGAGTATGCAGCACCAGTCTGGAACCCACACCTGGTCAAGCACGTCAAGAAGTTAGAGAAAGTACAAAGGTTTGCAACAAGGCTAGTCCCAGAGCTCAAGGGAATGTCGTACGAGGAAAGGTTAAGGGAAATCGGACTGGCGACACTGGAGGACAGAAGGGTCAGGGGAGACATGATAACGACATACAAGATACTGCGGGGAATAGGCAAGGTGGACAGAGATAGGATGTTCCAGAGAGGGGACACAGGGACAAGGGATCACAACTGGAAGCTGAAGACTCAGACGAGTCACAGGGACGTTAGGAAGTATTTCTTCAGTCATAGAGTTGTCAGCAAGTGGAATAGCCTAGCAAGTGAAGTAGTGGAGGCAGGAACCATACATAGTTTTAAGAAGAGGTATGACAAAGCTCAGGAAGCAGAGAGAGAGAGGATCCAGTAGCGATCAGTGAAGAGGGGGGGCCAGGAGCTGAGTCTCGACCCCTGCAACCACAATTAGGTGAATTAGGTGAGTACACACATACGGCCGGGCCACCACTTGGAAAAGGCCCGGGCCGGGAGAATACCGGCGAATATTTAATAATAATAATAATACACACATACATACACACACACACACACACATACACACACACACAGTGGAGACAGGAAGGACTCTGGGAAGACAGAACAGAGTGGGACACCAACAAAGAATATACCAACAAGTGTTTGATGACATACACATAACTAAGGAGGAGGTGAAGAAGCTTCTAGGTGACCTTGATACCTCAAAGGCGATGGGACAGGACATCTCTCTGTTTGTCCTTAGAGAGGGAGCAGAGATGCTGTGTGTCACTAACCACGATCTTCAACACATCTCCTATAGAAACTGGGCAGTTACCTGACGTATGGAAGACGGAAAATGTAGTTCCCATTTTTTAAAAAAAAGGCAGAAAAGAGGCACTAAAGTATAGATCTGTGTCATTGACGTGTATAGTATGCAAAGTCATGGAGAAGATTATCAGGAGGAGAGTGGTGGAGCACCTGGAGCGGAGCAAGAGTATAAACGACAACCAACACAGATTCATGGAAGGCAAATCCTGTGTCACAAACCTTCTGGAAATAAATAACAAAAAGGCACAATACCGTGACTGGAACAATACACAAATAACCCGCACATAAAAGAGAGAAGCTTACGACGACGTTTCGGTCCGACTTGGACCATTGACAAAGTCACACTAACAGAGGTGGAGCAGGACGGCTATATATAGGCAGGAAGAGGTGGTAGTAGTAGTAGTAGTAGAAGTAGTACAAGAATTGTATATAATACCGACCGGATGAAATTAAGACACATGCACAACACCCGGGCATCCCCATCGTAGACGTTTCGCCATCCTGTCGGTATTATATACAATTCTTGTACTACTTCTACTACTACTACTACTACCACCTCTTCCTGCCTATATATAGCCGTCCTGCTCCACCTCTGTTAGTGTGACTTTGTCAATGGTCCAAGTCGGACCGAAACGTCGTCGTAAGCTTCTCTCTTTTATGTGCGGGTTATTTGTGTAAACCTTCTGGAGTTTTATGATAAAGTAACAGAAGTAAGACACGAGAGGTGTGGGTTGATAGCATTTTCTTGGACTGCAAGAAGGCCTTCGACACAGTTCCTCATAAGAGATTAGTGCAGAAGCTAGAGGATCAGGCACATATAACAGGAAAGGCACTGCAATGGATCAGAGAATACCTGACAGGGAGGCAACAACGAGTCATGGTGCGTGATGAGGTATCACAGTGGCCACCTGTAACGAGCGGGGTCCCACAGGGGTCGGTCCTAGGACCAGTGCTATTTTTGGTATATATGAATGACATGATGGAAGGGATAGACTCAGAAGTGTCCCTGTTGGCAGAAGATGTGAAGTTAATGAGGAGAATTAAATCAGATGAGGATGAGGCAGGACTTCAAAGAGACCTGGACAGGCCGGACACCTGGTCCAGCAACTGGCTTCTCGAATTTAACCCCGCCAAATGCAGTCATGAAGATCGGGGTAGGGCAAAGAAGACCGCAAACAGAGAATAGGTTAGGTGGCTAAAATCTGCAAACCTCACTGAAGGAAAAGGATCTTGGGGTGAGTATAATACCGAACACATCTCCTGCAGCATATGGGCACCTGGCAAACCTAAGAATAACGTTTTGACACCTTAGTAAGGAATCGTTCAAGACCAGTATGGAACCCACAACTGGTCAAGCACGTCATGAAATCAGAGAAAATGCATAGGTTTTCAAGGAGACTAGTTCCGGAGCTAAGGGGTATGTCCTATGAGGAGAGGTTAAGGGAAATCGATCTGACGACACTGGAGGACAGGAGGGATTGGGAAGATATGATAGCAACATAAAATACTGAGTGGGATTGACAATTTGGATTGGGACAGGATGTTTCGGAGATGGGATACATCAATAAGGGGTCACAACTGTTACCTGAAGACTCAAAAGTATTTCTTTAGTCACAGAGTTGTCCCTGCCCACTTAGTCAATTCTACTCAGTGCCTTATACGTCGTTATCATGTCACCCCTATCCTTCCTGTTCATCAGTATCTTCAGATTGATTTGCTTTAACCTCTCATCATAGGACATACTCTTTAGCTCCGGGAATAGTCTAGTTGCAAGCGTTTGCACTTTCTCGAATTTCTTGAAGTGCTTGGCCAGGTGTGGATTCCATTCTTCTGCTGCATGCTCCAATATTTGTCTGACATACACAGTGTACAGCATCGTGAATGACACCTTACTTAGGTGTCGAAACGCTTTTCTAGGTTTGCCAGTCACCCATATGCTGGAGCAGTTATTTGGTTGATGTGCATCTCAGGAGATGTACTCGGTATTATATACACCCCAAGATCCATTTCCCTGAGTGAGGTTTGCAGTCTTTGGTCTCCTAGCCTGTTCACCGTCTGCGCTCTTCTTTGACCTTCCCTAAGCATTATGACTTCGCACTTAGTGGGGTTAAACTCCAGGAGCCATTTGTTAGACCATGTATCCAGCTTGTCTTGATATCTTTGTAGTCGTACGTGATCCACACCCACTTGAATTCAGCACATTAGCTTCACATCGTCTGCAAACAGGGACACCTCTGAATTTATTCCTTCCGCCATGTCATTGTGTGTGTGTGTGTGTGTGTGTGTGTGTTTGTATGTTGAGAAGAGAGATAGATAGAGACAGACATAGAGTGAGTGTCCCAGACGGGTTGAAGTATATATAAAAGACACTTGCAGCAAGCGAGGGCATTATTAATCCATCGTTGTGCCAACATGAGGCCTTCATTTGCCATGTGCCTTTTTAACCAGTTGTCGGCAGCACCATCCCTCAAATGGTTGAAGCATGTGTGTTGACGTTGAAAATTAATTGATATCAGTATTGGGTACACTTTTTCATACTCTATTTTGTCTCACTCAGCACTGGCTTATAACTCTGCTTGTCAAGCTTTTAAAATATACCTTTTCTTCATAGTCCACAATAGTCCTTTTTCTTGCCCGATCTCGTATCCTTGAACAACGAACTGTTGAAGCAAGACTATCTATTTTTTAACGCTATTCATTACCACTGAAAAGTGCATCATTTCTCTGTGTTCCTCAGTTATCTAATCTTTACCATTAGGAAATTTTGTGTGAAATCATTCCTATATCGCCTGGGCCATTACAATGGCGCAGGTTCACCAAAAGTGAACCTGTGTACTTAGTAAACCTTCAACAAAGTTCAGAAAAGTGAATGAGTTAAATAAAAAATACTTAAAAACAGTTTATTGTACCAATGTATATATGTATTTAAATACATTAAGAATTAAATAGCAATTATTAGTGAACTAAACCCAGTGTACTCCCTCACTTCTCAAATACTTAAACAGGATTTATGTGTTTACAACTTATAATATATGGTACGTGTGCGATATATGATGTCTTGGAAGGAAATGAAAAAGTGTTGGGCTTTTGATCCATATAAAATAAATGCTTCGATCTGAAAGGACAAGAAAATACAAAATGAATAAATATTTAAACATGTACAATGTATGGCTAAATATGTAACAAAAGATTTCGACAACCATGAAATACGTGAGGCTTTGAATTGTTTACACAAATTAATTTGCATGGAATTGTTACTTATCAATGCCACAAGCATTTCATTTATATAGCAGAATGATGTGTAGGTATTTAATAAAGCACTGGAAGCACATTCAGTAATGCGCTGACATTGTAGAGTGGTGAAAGTATGTGAAAGAGGAAAACTTTGGCGTCAAAACTCTGCCTCAGGTAAGAAGTCTCATCATAATGTTTACATTTGGACATCTGAATCAGTGTGAAATGGCACCAGCAAACTACTGCTCCGCCCAGAAGGTTTGTGATTACCCGGCATGACATAAAAACTCTCAGGTGAGGGACAAAACATTCAAAAGCTCTTAAACACGTTTAGAAACTCAGATGTGAGTCTTTGCCCAGTACAGGGAAGTTAATTAATCGTGAAGACAGGTTGTTGAACTTCTGAATTCTAAGTTAATATTTTCTTTTTCCAGTTATTTCAGTAATGCTTGATTTTTGTCAGTACAGTGGACCCCCGCATAACGATCACCTCCGAATGCGACCAATTATGTAAGTGTATTTAAGTAAGTGCGTTTGTACGTGTATGTTTGGGGGTCTGAAATGGACTAATCTACTTCACAATATTCCTTATGGGAACAAATTCGGTCAGTACTGGCACCTGAACATACTTCTGGAGTGAAAAAATATCGTTAACCGGGGGTCCACTGTTTACCTGGAGAGAGTTCCGGGGGTCAACGCCCCCGCGGCCCGGTCTGAGACCAGGCAGATTACTAAATATGGAGAAAGATTAAGAAATCTGACACTGTTTTTCAGCTTGTAAGCCTCACGGAGGTGTTTGCAATTAGTAATGAATAATGATGCTGGCATCTCTGAGAAATTGAATAATGCAATATTTAATCTTCCTGGGTTATTGAATGCTTGTTGAGCAATAAGCATTCCCTTATATATTGAACATTAATATCATAATTCAAGAAAGTTTTTTTTAGGAAAAGTATCGGTATTGGCCACAAATTGGGTATCAGTACTGGCATAGGTATTGACAAGCATTTTGGTATTGTCCTATCCCTACCCAGCAAGGTAGGTGTAAAATAAGAGTGTTCATGATAACAGAGCGGAGTTTAGAGGGATAAACATGAACGAGTAAGATGATTTGTTAATAGGTATAACTAAGACTGGAAGAAGCAAGGTGATCGGTGATCAACAGCGAATCATCAGCAATAGCTGAATCAAAAGCATAGGTAGCAGGAAAAACTCACTTTACAAATGAAATGTTAACAAATGTGAGTGGATTAAACTAGATACTTATATGGAAAATAAAATAATGTTTATTAATAAATATTTGAACCAGTATATATGAGATAGAATGAGAGACATGATAGAAGATGAATCAGGAAGACATGACCTATTACTCATTTTTAAAGATTCTAAGGTAGGAAAAAATAGACCACAAAAAAAAACCTGTGGGCGCAAGAGGCAATGCAGTATTGAATTCCGAATATATTAGAAAAGTAAAAAATAATATATTCATACCAAGTGGGGAAAGAGAGAAATATACCAGAAGAAAAATTTTTGAGGACGAGAGAGTTTCTGAATGTAATACAGTCAGAGGGAACAGAGGACAGAAGAACAACATTCGGCTGGAAAGTGCCAGGATGATGAGGCAATGGTAGGAACAGAAAGAGAGAGAGAGAGAGAGAGAGAGAGAGAGAGAGAGAGAGAGAGAGAGAGAGAGAGAGAGAGAGAGAGAGAGAGAGAGAGACAGCTTGGAACACTTACATATACAGAGATTGATGAGCATAAAAAAATGTGCAGCAGCTTGGAAAAAATACTGAAAGCAAAACTCAACAAAAAAGACTGAGAAGCTGGCAGAAAAAAAAACCATAAGGAAAACTAAGAATGAAATAGGAGATTGAAATAGCAGCCAATTGCTATAGTCACGTGAGAAGAAAGGCGAAGATGAAAGACCCAGCAATAAGACTAACGAAGGAAAAGAGCACATGTGAAATGACGAGAAAGTCTGGGAGAAATTGAAAAGTTATTTTAATAAGAGTTTTCCCTGGAATCATAGACAGTCCCAGAGAGTCAGAGAGAAACACTACGCACAAAAATCCTGGATGTTATAACTGAAACAGGAAAAGATTTGTAGACTATAGAGGTGAATATCTCAAAGGCATCGAGATCTGGCATTGCATCACCATGGGTTCTAAGATATGAAGCTGAAACACACTATATACCGCTTGCTAAAACCTACAGCAGGTCAATAACTATAGAAAACTTTCCAGAGATGTGTCAGATGTTGTACCTGGAAAGAAAATTCCTTCATAAAGAATAATCATCCCGAGTTTAGAAATGGACGATTTTGTCTCTCTGATTTTTAGTATTTGACAGAACAATAGAAGTAACGTAGGAAAGAAGAGGATGAGTAAACAGCATTTTCACAAAAAGGAAGATGGCGTATAACACTGTCCTGCATACGAAACTGGACCAAATACAAGCAGAAATACCAGGGAAAGAATTACAGTCGATCGAAGAATACTTAAATGGATAAAACAGTAAGTGAGGTTCCGCAATAGTGATTACTAGGACCGGTGCTGTTGCTCTTATATACATTCCTCAAACTAAGAGATACGGAGTCCTATTTGAAGATGTCAAACAAATTAAGAACATAAAAATAGGAGAGAACAGAGAAATACAACTTCAGTAATATAACCTGAAGGGTTGGTCAGAAAATTGGCAAATGGAGTTCAACCCCCCAAGTGTAACCTCATAAGAACTGGGAATACAGAACCAAATCCAAGACGTAAGTACACACTCGGGGAACCAAGGCTGTAACCTCGCTCAATGAGGAAGCACCTAGAAATGACCAGAGTGCCACACATATCGCAAGAAGACTAATATCAGAACTAAGAACACTAAACTGTCAGTAATCCAGCGGCAGAGTTCAAAATTTCACAACTGTTGTGCACTTTATTATAAAGACAAGAATCATTACACAGTTGAAGGTTAAGATCATTAAATTGCTTTAAAATACTGGATTATTTGCTAAAATTCGCAGGTGGTATACTGTAGTATACTTGTTATACTGTAGTATACTTGATATACTGTTGTATACTTGTTATACTGTAGTATACTTGATATACTGTTGTATACTTGTTATACTGTAGTATACTTGTTATACTGTAGTATACTTGATATACTGTTGTATACTTGATATACTGTTGTATACTTGTTATACTGTAGTATACTTGATATACTGTTGTATACTTGTTATACTGTAGTATACTTGTTATACTGTAGTATACTTGATATACTGTTGTATACTTGGTTAACAATGAAATCTCTACAAAAGTCACCAAATTCATCAAAAAATTTTTTATTTTTTCTTTACTTTCTTTTCATGAAGAGAAAAAAACATGTAAGTAAATACTCGATCCTCCGTCAGGCAACTGTTGCCTTTACTGTGCAAGTAGCAGAATTCTTACTACAAAAATAGGCAATTTTTTTTATCACGTTAAAATAATCAAATGTCTATGTGCAACACTGGCTTATGACTTCTTGTATTTTTAATTATAGGCCAGATTAAAACCCATATTTTTGTTTCCAAGTTTCTGATGCCTGAAAACCAATATTTGTTGTGTTTTGTTTTTGCGTAATAATGGATTACCAACAAATGGATATGCTATGAGTCTAATGTTCTTGTATGAATGTGTGCCGGTTTTTTTTCAGACTTCTCTTATTTCAGTTTTTTCAGGTTAGACTACGCTGGGTAACCAAATGTGTGTGTGTATGTATATATGATATATATACATACATATATATATATATATATATATATATATATATATATATATATATATATATATATATATATATATATATATATATATATATATATATACACACACACAATAGGCGTGGAAAAACGAGGGTGGTTCTCTAGTAATCAAACTATCCGACTTTGTTAATCTGAAAACGTCAAAACGGAATCACTATGGAACAATGCTCTTCTCCAGACTGTGGGACTGACCACCTCAAAACTTTAAGGGTGATGGACTGATTACATCGTCTTCAAGTATCTTCTGCTTCTATCAACTTTTCTGTACTCGACTGAAGAAGCCTACTGTGTAGGCGAAACGTTTCATAATAAAGATACCTAACTGTTGCATATGTGTCTTACCTAACAACCTGTCGGTATTTTATACCATTTTAATGTTCAAGATTAACATAAATGTTCTCAGATTATCAGGTCACAACGTGAGGGGTTCCTGGCAGTGTAAGAACATTCTCAGGTGGCATGACTATAACTCTGTAGCCAGACATTTGCTTCCTCTGGCTAACATCATCGTTAAAAGTCTTCGCCTTAATGATACAAGACGAGGAACACTTTCCTCTGCCCTTTTGTTTAAATTTAACAATGTGAGGCACCACACAAATATGAGGAAACATAAATATCTGTCAGACATAAGGTAACAGAAAAACATCTGTGCAAGAAGAGAAGTCAAAAGAAACGTAATTACAAGACAATTAGTCTCGTAGTTCTCCTGCCTGGGAGGTTACCTGGAGGTTATTCCGGGGATCAACGCCCCCGCGGCCCGGTCCATGACCAGGCCTCCCGATGGATCAGGGCCTGATCAGCTAGGCTGTTACTGCTGGCCGCACGCAGTCCAACGTACGAGTCACAGCCCGGCTGATCCGGCACTGACTTTAGGTATCTGTCCAGCTCTCTCTTGAAGGCAGTCAGGGGTTTATTGGCAATTCCCCTAATGCTTGATGGGAGGGAAGAAATAGAAATATGATGCCTTTATTTGTTTGATATTGTTGTAATTGCCTTAAAATATTTTTTAACACCTTGACCGTCTCCCACCGAGGCTGGGAAACTCAAAAACAAAAACTTTCTCTATCATTTACATTATCACTGTCTTGCCAGAGGAGCTCAGATACGACAGTTCAGATGTCACTCAAACAGTAAATATCCCAAACCGGTTCTTTAGAGTGCAGGAACTGTACTTCCACCTCCAGGACTCAAGTCCAACTAAAAGGTTTCCCTGAATCCCTTCACAAAATACTACCCCAATGACACTCCAACAGCTCGTCACGTCAAGTCTCAAAAAACATTCGTCTCCACTCACTCCTAACTAATACGTTGTACTTATATATTTTTTCAACTAGTTAAATAAACGAATTAGAAAAAATCGATCTAAATAGCCTTTTACAGCTATTTATGTCATTTTATATTTTTAATTTCAAATGTACAAAGTTCAGATATTCAAACCCTATCATTATACATTGTCGCTGCAATAGATTCCTGTAGATAATGAACAAATTATTTTTGCAAATAACAAAAAAGTCACAATACCGTGACTGGAACGATACACAAATAACCCGCACATAAAAGAGAGAAGCTTACGACGACGTTTCGGTCCGACTTGGACCATTGACAAATTCACACTGTCCAAGTCGGACCGAAACGTCGTCGTAAGCTTCTCTCTTTTATGTGCTGGTTATTTGTGTATTTTTGCAAAGCGAGATATATCAAAGTACGTGTACAACTTTATGATTATATGCATTTTCGATAAAATTCATATCTCTTTTCTTGAAACTATCATAGATTTTGATTCAGTCTGAGATATCTGTTACAGCAAAGTACCAAAAAATAACTGAATGAGATCAAATGTTCTAATCCTTAAAAATTATCAGAATAAAGAGTTTAATTAAAGAACAGAGAGGTTTAATACCTTGACTGGAACAATACACAATTTACCCTTTCCTTCGTGTGTTAGTGTGACTTGTTAATTGTCCAAGTCGGACAGAAACATCATCATAAAAAAAAAAAATTTCTCTTGACTCACAAAATGGTAATGACACGATTGCAAACAAACCATCGCGGGTTCAAACCCCACCCGTGGTATGGTTTTTTTTTCTCTTATGTTATTTGTGTAAGACTTTACGTTTTTGACATAAAATTCACAACCATTGTTACTACGTCACTGCAGTGCAGAAGACAGAAATAGTAGGGAAGAAATGATAATGACGGGCAAAATACTAAGAGGATTTGATAGGGATGAGAGGAATAAATTGTTCAAAATGCGGAAAACAAATGTATCAGTGCACAGTTGGAAGTTATGCATGAAGCTAAAGGTATCACAGAGGTACCTGGAAATCTTTATTCTGTATCAGGATGGTAGAAATGAAAATGTGGCTGAGGCAAACTTGAGGAAAGAATAATATCGCTGACGGATAGTTAAGAGGTAGGATCAAGTTGACACTCGACATCTGCAATCGTAAATAAGTGAACACAAATATGTGAGTCCATACTCACAACAGCCACTTATGAATGAATGAATGATGACCAGAGTTTTGGTAAGATGAGTAAGGAAGAAGGATGGAAATATGGGAAAAGAGTGGATGGAGGTAGTGGAGGTGGGTATTAAAGGAAAGTGGCCTTACAGCTACATACACCATAAACAAATTTACCGAGTCCCCTCACCCTCTCTCCCACAGAAACCCTCACAGGATCTTCTGCTGATAAGTCCATTACAACCAATACAAACACAGGCAGACCAGAGGCGGCCAGACCAACACGGCCGCTCTGTCAACACAAGAAAAAATGTCGAGGATTTCATTACCATATTCATGACTCCCGCATTTTGTTGGCCAAACACAACTGATGGTGTTTTATTCAGGTATGCTCATGCAAGATGAAGTTATCCGACACATGCTTCATGGTTTGCTTCTCTGCTCTCACAGTAAGGACTTTCAACTGTTTGTACTGAATTCTGTGTTGCTTTCCCACGAACATTTCACGTGTGGAGGTCGACAGGTTCTTGCGCACTTTTACTGACATGGCAAAACACACTCCATTAATATGTTTAAAACATTTATTTATACGTGAATTTCAGCAATTTATCTTTTTTATATATTTCGTTTATTGATCTGCATAATGTTGATGAATATTTTATTAAAAAGTGTCCGCAGATTTTTTTATTCAAATTAAAGTATAAAACAATAATGCAACAGTAAAATTCAATAAATACGTAAAATAATTAAAAACCTAACAAAAGTATATTATATAAGCGAAAATAAAATATATAATATTTTTTTGAAGATTTGCCTTAAATGTATTTAAAGTACCTTTAATAAATGTACATATACTTTGCCCTTCTCATATATGTTTTTTTTTAAAGCTGAGACGTGGGTTTCTCTCCACCATCTTTGCAGTTTCCCCATTAATAATAAATACTTTCATTTTATTGACGCTGGTTCTCTAAGTTCAGTCTATCTCTTCCTGCTCAAGTTTATTTTTTTTCTCTCGTTGTTTTCCTAGTTTTGGTATTAATCGGGTTGAAACTCTATGGAAGCTTTCGAGCTTCTGCATGTGCAGTGTGAAGGCTTCACACTGAGGCTGAACATTGTCATGCATTAAGTTCTTAAGTATTCTTTGTTCAAGTTCTTCATTTCTGTTCTGAAGTTTGAGTGTCCTGTATAAAACGCTGAAGTTACTGGGCTTACGTGTATCTCTCGCAATATGCGTTGCGTATATACCTAAAAATTCCATTGCTTCATTAATATTTACAATTTTTCTCCAGTTGTGCTGTACTTTTTATCATTACATAACTTTCAAGGTATTATTTTCAGATTCCTTATTTGCTCTAATTTCCTTTATAAGTTTTCCTTTCTTCTTCAGCTACTGCTTTAAATAATCTTGATTTTCAGTCAATTTTTTCACTTGCTCCTCAGTTATCCTATTCTCCCTATATGGAAAATGTTAGGCATCAAAAACTCGTCTTTTGTGACGCTATTTCCTCATTCATTTCGCTAAGTGCATAGTACATGTTCCGAGTGCCCTTTTAACTTGCCCTCTGGCCTTCTCAATTGTTCCCTTATTCTGATCCTAGATGTAAATGAGTTTATTATTTCCCCTTTCTCCCCCTACCTTTTCTACCTATTCAGTTAGTTGTTAATGGTAAAGTTTACACTGTATTGTTTTTAACCCATGTAGAGAAAATAGTGTGTTTGGGTATGGGAGTGTGTGGAGCTTTTGAGGTGGGGTGGGGATTATATAGATGGTGTTGAGATAGAGAGTTTGTAAAGGATGAAACGAGGAGGACTGTGAAATGCTGCAGGATAGTGATACACGTTAATGGTAGGAATTTTCTGTGGTGTAAGTGAAGACGTGTTGGTTAGACAGGATTAATTAACTTATCACGTAAATCATTCAGAACAGTCAGGGAGCCATGAGACTTAAACGTCTCAGTATGTGTGTTGTCATGAATTAATCCTTATAACAATAGCAAATACGGTTTATTTCCTTTGATGCAAACTTTCTGTTGCCTGTCTCTCAGTCACGCCTCTATCCAGGAAAAAAATCCTCTTATTCCGTGTGGTTCTACCTGTATCAACAATATGCGATATGGACTCTATGAAAAGCCTTACTGAAATCCATATATACATTCATTACCATGGTCTACCTTCTCAAATACCTAAGGAGGTTATGCTAATTGGTCTATCATTCGAAACTAAGGATCTGTCTCATGCTTTGTATGTAGATATCACACTGATGCACAGGTCATTTAATTCTACAAAATCTTGATGTGGGACAGGGAGGTTGGTGTCCTCTGTTAATCATCTATTTTTAAAATGTTTATGGTTGCGTCAGTAGGGATATTGGCAAAGAGAGACGTGGCGTCAAAAGAATATGTGTTTGCTCTTAATTAACGTTAATGCCAATTTAGAACCTGTGGAGCTGATAGACTCCAGGAGCATGAATAAGTGTTTGTAAAAAGTCCCCCTAGTCGATTTGGGGCACTTACTATATCAGATGTAATAATTCGGAGAAGTATCTTATATTGTATGTTTTTGGCAATCCGTATATTCTTGCGGGTCTGTGTTGTTTAGCATGAAGCTTCATGAATTTCTTCCCTTGTTCTAACTTCCAAAAAGAAATTCGTTCGTCTTTTTGAAGATAACCGGATCTTCTACATGAACGGGTATCACTCAATAGTATCTGCACTTTGTCCTCATAATCGCTATGGTTTAACATCTCTGCTCCTCCTTCATCTGCTGTAGTGACGATATTTTGTTGTTCTCCTCATAATCTCAGCTAGGTTTCTTAGGGCGAGGATATATCTTCTAGGTATTACTGATTTCGAAGGTTCTAATATTGCTGCTCTCTTGACGTCATACATGAACCCCTTGTGGATATCTGAGTCATTAGAATTATTGGTCTAGGCGACTATATCTACGAGTTAGTGTTTCTTCCTGATGCTTTTAGTAAATTTAAATCCCAGGTTTATTTATGGCTTCTGTCTCCATAGTTGACATTGTGTGTGAAGGTAAGTCAATAATTATCTCCAGGCACCCTCGACACCCAGGAAACAGACCTACAAAAGAGATGTAGTCATCCCTTGCAGCAATGTAGCCAATAATACGTCGCATACACTAACTAGAAATAATCAATTGATATTGCGGTGTCCGCAACCATCAAAGAACTCACTAGGACGTGGCTCACTACTGTTCGCCATTGCGAAAGGTAGTGAGCCGTCTGCGCGTGCATCAAATATGACCTGAGAAAGGCATGCATGATCCACGGATACACTGGACATATGAAGTATTGGACCGGTGTACAGGTGATCTTCATGGGACCAAATCTAAGCAAACGCTGATATTTAGAAGCTATTCTGATCGCTGTAAGAAATACTGTCACACAAAGAGCAGGAAGCTATAGTATTGCCACCAAACTATCACACATGATCACTGAAAAAGCATCGTGGCACGCACCACCAGATACACACGCCAGATGACACATGAAAACTTAATTTAAGAATGGAAGGGGACTGCAGCATACCTTCTGGCCCGAACACAGCGGGGTCTACACGACTGGTGTTTACTTTCTGTATCTTTTTCTAACAAGCTGCTGGTAACACATTCCATTTTTCATTTTTTTATAGTATAAGTAGTGGTGGAGAATAGAATGGTTGTGAATTAGAGCAACGATAGTGATTGTTTTGGGTAGTGTGGGTGACGGTGGAGGTGGATTATCATGGTAGACGCTCAAAAAAGTGCAGGTGATTGTGGTGGTGGAAGGCAGAATAGGTGGTATTGATGGTGATGGTGAATTGTAGTTGATGGTGGGCGGTGAGAACGACGGTGACAGAAAAAAAATTAAAAAAAGGACAAAGATTTAGTAAGAAGGGAAAAACATCAGAAAAAGAGGAACCTGTTACACCCGCTGCCTCCCGGTTCCATTACATGGTTCACCTCCACTTGCTCACCTACTCTCTCTCCCTCTCTTCCTCTCTCTCTCTCTCTCCCTCTCTCCCTCTCTCTCTCTCTCTCTCTCTCTCTCTCTCTCTCTCTCTCTCTCTCTCTCTCTCTCTCTCTCTCTCTCTCTCTATCTCTCTCTCTCTCTCTCTCTCTCTCTTCTTCTCTCTCTCTCTCTCTCTCTCTCTCTCTCTCTCTCTCTCATTCTCTCTCTCTCTCTCTCTCTCTCTCTCTCTCTCTCTCTCTCTCTCTCTCTCTCTCTCTCTCTCTCTCTCATTCTCTCTCATTCTCTCAACATTAAAAAAGTGCCGAACTTACTGCAGGTCGTTTACAAAAGTATATATTATTGCTTTAAGTGCATTTTGGTATGATTACAACCAAATAAAAGAAATAGCCTTGACTATTGACAGCATTATTAATTAGGATCTCGCTCGTAAAAAAAAAGTTGGCAGAGTGACTATACAGTACATGTTAATAATGAACTGCACGCGAGATAAATTAAAAAAACATGATTTACTTGGGTATTACGCTGCGAACAGAGAAATCAAATCCAATGAGAACAAGGAAATTATATTCGTTGATGACGCCCTGTTGCATAACGAAATTATGGCATTCTGTGGGAATATTGAATAATATTGTTTCCTGACTTTAATGCTCTATCAGAGGACCAAGAAGCAAGTACATGTACAAGGTATACAGGCCTAGTTGACATCAGTGACATACTACTATAGAGAAAGCCGCTTTTTATGCAGAGCATTTCGGGCAGATTAAGTCAGTTTTGTCCCAGGATGCGACCCACACCAGTCCACTAACACCCAGGTACCCATTTTACTGATAGGTGAACATAGACAACCGGTGTAAGGAAACACGTCCGATATTTCCACCCCTTCGCCGGGAATCGAACCCGGACCCTCATCGTGTGAAGCGAGAACTTTTGCCACCAGGACACAGGCTAATCATGCGAGGTTGAAGAGAGTCTAGGAAATATTATACTAATCATTAGATTCACTATAAGCAAAAACTGTGGACGTAACTATGAAGTCTTCCAGTTTCAGAGCAGCTGTGATCAAATGTACCAAGATATCAGTAAGGAAAAAGGGATCGAACAACTGAGTAGACATTATGTAGAGGAAATGTAGAACATATTATAAAGAAAAATTATATGCATCTACAAAAATAACGTACCAAGCAAATTAAAATCTTAAAAAAATTAAAAAAAAAAGGCCACACTAGATGACATCTCTTTTAAATCGTACCATCACTCAGAAACAGGTTCGGTTACTTAGCCTCTTTCTCCCAGGAAAGGGATACTGTAAAATCTCTTAAAACTGATTAGACATTAAATGGCTTTGACACACTCATGCAGAAAGATCTATTTCAAGTTCTGAGTGACTGTATAATACCAAACAATGGTATGCAACTGAACAAACTACCCACGCAGTGTATGTTGTAAACGAGAAGATAATGCAGTCGTTCAAAAGCTAGCTGGACAAACACTTGACAAGCATAGGATTCCACTAGATATATCCTACCCCGGTGGGACAAGTTGACGCTGCCCTCAGGACCAATATGCTAAGAATAAATCTATTAGTCAAAATTGCTAGTCAGCCTAAATTATTTTCTAAGTTAAAAAATATAATAAAAACTGACCAGTAATGTGAAAGGTATAGTGACGGAGGACAGGAACAATATGTTGACAATTACACTCGCTACGCCTCTCAACCACTTGCTAAACCCACACTAAATCTACACCACGCCCTCGTGGACACACACCAGATAGGGGAATCTGAAGTCAAACGATTCTTGTTGTTTGTTCAACAACTGTAACAGTATGATATGTTAACAACAATGTGATCGAGTCAATAATAGTTGTACTGGTAGATGTAGAGACTTGGGATAGTCATAGCAGGTAACCAGAAATAGAATAACTGGTATACACAGCTCTGTGAGTGGCACTGGAGTAACACGAACAGGTAATAGTAATAGTGCTAATTCATTAGAGGAAGTTATAGACAAAATGAGATGATATATTTTTTCCCTGCCTGGCAGTAGCAAGGGATGTGGAGGATGGGCAGAGAGCCTTTTGCTTTTCTACCCTTTTCTTATACACCTAGAAAATATATGTTAGTTCGTAATCTAGACAGCAGTAGATAGATTTTTCTCAGCTAAATACAGGATTGAAGTATAGCTTTAAAAGAAGCTATGATAAGGCTCTCGAAGCAAGACGATCCCAGCACCCACATATATAGGTAAGTACACACACACACACACGCACACACACACACACACACACACACACACACACACACACACACACACACACACACACACACACACAGTAACAAGGGGACACTGTTGGAAGTTGAAGACACAGATGAATCACAGGGATGTTAGGAAGTATTTCTTCAGCCACAGAGTAGTCAGTAAGTGGAATAGTTTGGGAAGCGATGTAGTGGAGGCAGGATCCATACATAGCTTTAAGCAGAGGTATGATAAAGCTCACGGCTCAGGGAGAGTGACCTAGTAGCGATCAGTGAAGAGGCGGGGCCAGGAGCTAGAACTCGACCCCCGCAACCTCAACTAGGTGAGTACAACTAGGTGAGTACACAGACACCTGCAACCACAGTTCGGTGAATTAGGTGAGTACACACACACACACAAAATCACTTTTCCGTCCTATTTCTCTCAATTATCCTCCCACTCACTTTCTCCTTCACTTTCAACACTTTCTCTTATATTTCCCCCTAGCGCTTTCTTCCTCACATTCTCCTAACTCCTGTACACTTTTCCAAAACCAATCCTTCAGTCTATCCCATGCCACTCTCTTATTTTTATCTTATTCCTAACTTTCTCGCTTCATAGTGCCCTAACTTCCTCACTTCATAGTCCCCTAACTCTCTTTATAGTCCCCTAACTCTCTCACTTCATAGTTCTCTAACTCTTTATTTCACTCTATATCGGATATATCAGTTGGTAGAGTCGAAGTTTATCTGCATCACAGAGTTAAAATTCTTAAAATTCATCGTATCACCTACTATAAAATCTTAATATAAGAGTAGTGGAGAACTGCAGTAATCTTACTGATTCTTGCTAGCATGGTCTTGGGAAAATACACACATTTGTTATGTAATGCGATCGTCTGTTGACTACTTTTTGCCCATAGATTGGGAGTTTATCAAGTCACAGACAGATGTGTTTGGCAAACCCCACTGTGTGGGCAAAACGTGGTCAATCGTAGTCAATAAAGAATCTTATTACAGTGAATTTGTCTTATTTTTCCAAGACCATGCTAGCATTATAACCCATTTGTGTCCATTTTTCCATCGTGTTGGCAGTTTATATCATTTATCTGTAGTCGGGAATTACTCTTCATCGACGCAACTCTGAACTTTGTTTCACTCATTCATCCTAATGTCCAGCCAGTGCTTTCTTAAACTCATTCTAAATCTACTTCAGTTTATTTCTATGAGTCTTATGCACGGTAAGTAACTTCAGCAAATTACTTATTACCTCTCGCTTATTATATCTTCCATTACTACTCTTAAATATTTACACCTTCCTAGAGAGTATAAATAAGATTTCTTTTAATCAGTTTTCCATGGAAAGACCTTTTTTTTATACAGGAGATTAACTTCGTCACCTTCCACTGTTTTCCTGCGCATTTTTGTTCATTCTAAAATACGAAGACCAGAACTTAGCTGTGGTATCCTTAACGAAGCCTTGCCTGTATCCGTATTTATAATTCTTTAACTTTCTACTAACTACAACTCCGGTGTCTCTTTCGCATTAGGATTCATTACGTTCTATATTATTTAGTTTATGAGTACTGTAGATCTCTTTACTTCCTAGAATCAGTATCTTATATTTGTCCAAATTCTACCGCATTTACAATTTTTGGAGTCATATCATCAACTTATCCAATTCATTCCGTAGCTCCCTTGCGTTGTTTTTGGGCAACTGGAATGTAATCTTCAAATTTTACTGCTATTCTTCATTCCCTCATTTATGTTACTCGTGTTGATTGTGAGCAACAAATTACTCACTAATGACTCCACTGAAAATCCAATAAATAAGTTCTGATTTCTCCCACATTATGCAAACACTTAGTTCCTTATCTGTCAGCCGTAGAAGGATCTAGGGGAGCAATTCTCAAGTAAGCTATGGTGCTATATTTTCATCAGTTCTTTCTGTAATTCTAAAAAAAATGCCTTTAATGTTTTTATAAACAAGGCCATAGTCCGCTGCCTCAAAAACCTTCGTGAAAAGTCAGCAAATTTGAAAGCCCAGAACAACCCATTCTAAAATTGTATTGAAGCTGAATTTAAATTGTATCAGTAGTTATTGAATTCGGGAATGTTCCTGCTATTTAGTTCAAGGTGATTGGTCAGTAATTAGAGACAGATAAACACCTTTCTTCAACTTGGCTCCTGAAAACAGTCCAGCAAAGGCCTCTGTATTCTTTTTTGTTCAAAGGCCTCTGTATTCTTTTTTGTTTACTTATCCATTTTTTGACCATAGTTTGTGTCTGTATTTGGCGTGAACATTTATGTTTACGCCCAATGTGATTAATAGCAATGTTATTATATTTTTCTGTCTTATATAAGTATTCTGTTTTATGTAGCTACAGAATACAGAGCCAGGTAGGAGGCTAATGTAGTCTTTCACTGTATTGTTGAATATACTTATAACAGGTTCGAAGACGGAAAAATTTAACAGGTTCATTCCGTCGCATCTTTTTCTTGTGTCTACGTCATCTGAAGTCTGTTCGGTGGCTGAAAATATCACTGGACCATAGGCGGCCACCAGCTTAATTTACTATATGTCTGAGGATAAGAGCGACCCTGGTATATTCTTGATTTATTGAACCGGACTTAAGTACTTTATAAACCTGCAGGAATTAATCCTAATGTTTCATTATAAATGATGCTGGTGAACCACAGCCGGGCCAGTTGGACGCCAGGACACAGAAAGCAATTGGTCTTCTTCGATGGAATTGCTTACTAAAAGTCACATGAAATCTTTGGCACTGTTGGCTTCAGTAGTTGAAAAAGAAGTAGGACTTGAGCCAGTGTGTATTAGTGTATTAGCACTAACAGACACCAGAAAGCTTTAACATAAAGGGGTCACCTGTATGAAAAAGCAGTTAGCAGGAAAGGAAATCATGAAGAGGCTAGTTGATAAGATCAGCTGTATTTGTGAGCAGGTTCAGCAGAGTCAGCACGAGGAATCAGAATGAAGGTCAAGAATCATGGCCCAATAAAATGGTCAATAGAGAAGGTCAGCAAGACTGTTTAGTAGTAATGACTTATTCTTTATCTCAAATCACTTCCTGTCTCATTTCCAAGCTACCTACTCTCTTTTTCCTCAGACATATAACTCATACGAGCTCTCTTTCCCCACTTTTCTCTCTTGCCCAACTCTTCTCCAGCTCTTGCTTACAGCGCTATCTTTACAATCACTCACTCTATTGGTTCTTCCCCGCATCTTCTTTGCTTAACCTTCTCTCCGTCCCTAGTCCTTTATTCTTTCTCTCACTTCACCCATCTCTTCAGTTATTATTATTCTCACCTTATGTCCCTGTCCCTCCTTTGTATCCATCTAACATTCCCTTACTTCCATCTTCCTTGTCTCCCTCTTTCACCCTTTTCGCTCTCTTTTTCCTGTCCCCGCCCTCTCTCACTTCCACCCTCTCTTCCTCCTGCCTACAAGGCCTGCCCCTCCTTCCATCCTTACCCCCTCTTTTACTTGCTTCTTCCTCCCTCCCTCCCTTTCCCCAACACCTCCAAGACTGCACAAATAAGCAGTATTTTCGTGCCTCTGCGGACCAACGCGAGCTTTTTCGATTTTGGGTTGTGATTTAGGGAAGTGCAGCCGTCGTTATAATCTTTCTCTCTGTCGGGAGTCTGGTGACCAGTGGGCACACCTCGCCTCCCACAACATACCAGACCAGGGAGGGGTAATGGAGAGAGAGAGAGAGAGATAGAGAAAGAAAGAAAGGCAGAGAGAGAGAGAGAGAGAGAGAGAGAGAGAGAGAGAGAGAGAGAGAGAGAGAGAGAGAGAGAGAGAGAGAGAGAGAGAGAGAGAGAGAGGGGGTGAAGACGTGTCACCGTGTGCTCCACAAACTTTCTTAATATTACTTAAATACGAGGGTTGGTGAGGATAAAAACTGTTCAGTGTCGAAGTACTACTTACAACACATTAGTACAAGTAAGCCAACTCCTCCACTGAAGTGAATATAAGCAATATCAGTGATATTAAGTGTGGTATGGTGAAGACATGGTGTGAGGGGAAGCGGCAGGCCTTAGGAGTGTCTTCACTATTGCCTTCAGAGTGAGCGTCTAATGTTATATGTGTTTTGTGCTATGTACTAGCATCTGGTGCTTTATAACAACGTGGCTGGTACAATGCAACACAGTGATTTGTGTAACATCTTCCTTTAGTGGAAAAGTGGACAGCATAAACAGTGTTTATTAAGTGATAGTGAGAAGGCAACACTTCCAGCTAGTGGCCCACTGCCGCCCGCCCTCACTACCCACCGGCTATAAACACCCCCACCCACCCACCCTCCACCCCACCCACGACATCACCACCCACCCTCTCTCTCTCCTGTGAACTTCAAACCTAAGCCTCCTCTGGGATGACTTCACACCGCAAAATAGCAAGATTATCTACGCTATCTGGCTATTGTCCCAGTAGATACTGCAGTGTTTGTGGGTATACCACAAGGGACAAGGATCTTCTTGGATGTAAGGAGCCTACTTGTTCCAACTACTGCCACACAGATTGCACTCCAGAAGAAGAATTTTGTTGCAGCCAGGTTGAAAATTTCAGAAAATTTAAGGATATCCATAATCCTGTGGTATATGTGGATACAAGCCTGGAGCTACAGGAGGAGGGTTCAGAAGTCCTACCTCAGGGACTCCTGTCCAAAGATCAAGACTGCCCTCTTGGGCTGTGTTGTAAAGTTGCAGCTAAGATAATCCATCACAGGGAAGCACTTCATGAGCTCCTCAAATCATTAGATAACCTACAAGCTATTGTAGAAGGTCAGTGCAAGCCTACATTAAGTGACGTAAGCTGCTCAGCTGATGGCGACACTATTGACAAAGACTGGAAGTCCCACACTGAGCTTAACTCAGGGGTAAACATCTGGTGGAATTCTGTCATCGCTAAGGTCCCACAGACTGACAGAGTTCAAAACACTACCTTTGGGAATTCTAACACAATTCCTCTGACCACCACAGAGGGAACAAATCCTCTTCCCAGCAACGTGGGAAGCCTTGGATCTGTTAATTCTCCTACACCTGACATCTCTGCTTCAGCCACTGCCAGTCTACTTGACAGTGCACATACCATCTCTGATCCTACACCTGTCAGCACACCTGCCGATACTATTCTAGAATCTGGTAGTAGTGCTTCGACAGCAAGCTCTGAGCCAGGAGTTTCTCCACCAGAGAACGGTGCAGTTAGTGATCAGGGAACTATCACTGCACCTGATCACCTGCTGCGCCGAAGTACGAACAGCAGGGACACATCTGTCAGAACTGGTAGAGGGCGGGGTAGAGGACGTGGAGGAGGACGTGGTGGAGGAAGACATCTACAGCCGTCTCACCCTCCACTAACACAGTTCCAGCGGCAGAATCCGAGGACAAATCTGCGAAACACAGGAGGTACAACAAATCCTAGTCCACCCTCCCAGGCACCTAGGCTGTGCTCTCGCTGTCACCGGAAGGGGCACTCTGCCAACAACTGCCTGCGAGATACCAGGTGTAACTACTGCTACAAGAAAGGACATAAGGAGGACCAGTGTCGGAAGAAAAAGGAACTTGACAGACAGGGCCACCTGTTTAGAGACCTGTTCTCAGAACAAACCAGCAGGATCTCTGAATTGGTAAACACTCTCACACGTCACTCACTCAGCTACTCCTATCCCAGCCCAGCAGGTGGGATTGGGCCTTATACAAGACCACAGACCTACATCCCTGCAGCTGCCTCAGTACCCTACCTCTCTCAAGGGCAGGCACCTTACATTCCCTACACACCCACCACCTCAAGCTGACCACTTCATCATGAGGAGCCAGTCTATCAGCATCCTGTCGGCCAACATTAGAGGTTTCATTACTAATGTTGGAGAGCTCACACATAGCTTTGTGAACACTCGACGTCCCGACATGATAGCTGTTGTTGAAACATTTTTGGATGACAGGACTCCAGAAAATTTTGCAAGAATTGCTGGCTACACCTCATGGATGAGAAGAGACAGGCAAGGGCAAGGAGGTGGTGTTGCTGTGTGCTTCTCTAAAAGTGTTCATGCCCAGCACATAGATGTTGCCACCCCTACACATCTTGAAATGATGTTCTTCAAGCTCTGTATAAACACTAGTACCTCTGTACTAGCATGTGCAATGTACAGACCTCAGTGGCAACATGCAGACCCTATCAACTTCCTAATGGAAAATATTGACTCCCTTCTGCTACAACACAACTGTCAACATATTATAATTGTTGGTGACCTCAACCAGCACCTTATACAGAGGGACTTTGATGACCTTCTTGCAGTGTTTGACATGAGAAACTTTGTTGATTTCCCTACTCATATCTCTGGCTCCTCCCTTGACCCAGTAGTGAGTGATCTGGCAGAAGGCATAGTCACTTGTCAACCCCTCGGGTACGTTGGATCGTCTGACCACAAGGCTGTTTTTACCACACTTAAGATCCCAACAGAACGAGGTGAGGAGTCCACACGCACAACCTGGCTATGGGAAAGAGGTAATTGGCCAGCCCTTTGCTCTGAGCTCGCCACCACCGACTGGAATGCTCTTCTCCAGGGGGATGTTGACAACCAAGTGAAAGCCTTCACTGGACACATCCTTAATCTGCAACAAGAACACATTCCTCACCGGCAATATGTGACAAAGCCTACAGATCAGCCTTGGTTTGGCTTTCGTTGTAGAGAGGCTGCTACTGCTAAGTACAAAGCATGGCGAAGGTATAAGAGACATCCTACCACCTATAACAGGAACTTGCACATGCAAGCCTGTAGGCATATGGGTGATGTTCAAAAGTGGGCCATTGCTAAATGGGAGTTGGACACTAAAAGAAAGTTAGCATCAGGTAGGGTAGGCTCCAAAACCTGGTGGTCCCTGGTCAAGGACAGACAAGGTTATCTGCCTGATGAACTTATTCCACCTCTAAATCGACAGGATGGGACCACCTCTACTAGTAGTCAAGAGAAAGCGGACCTCTTTGCTGAACACTTTGCTACCAAAATGCAAGTTCCTGATCCAGCAAGGGACCCTCCTTGGCTAGCTGCAAGAACTGTATCAAAACTGTCAGGGGTGACAATAAGGCAGGAGGAGGTGCATTTCCTTCTTAAATCACTTGACCAAGAAAAGGCTGTGGGCCCAGACAAGTTGAGCCCAAGATTGTTGAGAAGATGTGCAGACCAGCTAGCAGCACCTCTAACTCGCATCTTTCAGCACTGCCTAGTACAGTGCAAATGGCCCTCTCCATGGAAAGAGGCAAATGTAGTCCCTGTTCACAAAAAGAAGAGCAGAGCAGAAATCAGCAACTACAGACCAGTGTCACTCCTGTCAATCACTGGTAAGATCCTTGAGACAATAATCTCAAGACAAATGACAGATTTTTTTGACTACCACTCACTACTTTGTGATCGTCAATATGGCTTCAGGAAAGGTTACTCTGCTGCTGATCTGTTGTTAAACCTCTCCACTAAGTGGCACCAGTCACTGGATGAATCCAAAGTCAGCTGTGTGGTAGCACTGGACATTGCTGGCGCTTTCGACCGGGTGTGGCACCAGGGCCTCTTAGCAAAACTTCAAGCACTGGGAATTGCAGGCTCTACGCTATGTCTCCTCAGTGATTACCTTCATGGTAGATCTCTAAGTGTAGTCCTCAATGGAACGGAATCAGCAAGACATCCTATTGGGGCAAGCGTTCCACAAGGAAGTGTGCTGGGTCCACTGTTATGGAATGTCTACTTCAACGACCTTCTTCATCTCATCCCAGAATCACATGCATATGCAGACGACTGTACACTGACATTCACTTATCCAAGAGAAGAAATGCCAGCTGCTCTAAGCTACATCAATCACCAGCTGAGAGCTATATCAGCTTGGGGAAATAGATGGCAAGTAACATTTGCACCTGAGAAAACGCAAATGATGATCGTCTCTAGGCACCATGATGGTAATGCTGGTGCAGTAGTAAGGATGAATGGGAGGATGTTGGCACCTGGAGAAGAAGTTGATATCCTTGGGGTGAAATTTGACTCCAAACTAACCATGAAGAACCATGTTGTAAATCTTGCAAACAAGGCAGCCAGGAAGCTTACAGCACTTCGCCGTATCTCGCATCTGCTTGACAGTAGGGGTTGCAAGATACTGTACGAGGCACAAGTACGCTCACACCTTGAGTATGCTCCACTTTCTTGGTTTGCCTGTCCCCCCTCTCATCTGCGACTGCTTGACAGAGTAGAGAACAGAGCAAGACGTCTCATCTCTCGCCTGGACCCATCCTGGATGGATCTGCCATTTCAGCAGAGCCTTCAACATAGGAGGGATGTGGGTGGCCTTACTGTTATGTACAAGGCCAATATTGTCAAAATACCACACTTGGATCCACTTCGAGGACAGCGCGAAACAAGCTTTTATGCCACAAGACGGGCAGAAAGCAGCAACTTCACTCTGGCTGTACCCTTCTCCAGAACATCACTCCATCTGAGATCATACATACCCAGGATGACTCGAGTATGGAACACATTCGTTCAGCATAATGATGTCAACGAGATAACGTCAGTTGATCAAATGAAAATGCTGGCCCACAGATGGCTCCAACTTCATCCTGTTCCCTACTTGTATGTCTCATAACAATAAAAATGCTTTCAAATGAGCTGATGTAGGTAACAGCTCTTAGCTTGTCAATAAAGTTAGGAATCCTTAACCTGTAAATAGCTTGTCAATAAAGCTAGGGATCCTTAACCTTGTCAAACCATGTGTAAAAAAAAAAAAAAAAAAAAAAAAAAAAAAAAAGAGAGAGGAAGAAACATTTAGTAGAAGGAAGGAGAGAGAGATGTAGAGCAGAGGCGGGAGGAAAAGACGAAAGATGGAGATACAGAAAGAAGGGTGATGGAAGGGATTTAAGGTTGCAGTAGTGGAGAAGAGAGGTAGGTAGGAGTAATGATTGGAAGTGGACTGAAGTAATGTGTTTAGGGACGATCCTGACTGAAGGGAAGGAGGAAAGAAAGCTTGGTTAAGAAAGTGTGATGGGTAGAGGGAAGCAAAGGATAATTTGTGTAGGGAGAGGAAGAGAAGGAATGAAGTTATTAAATTTAAATAACATTACTCAGTTGCACTGCACACACATGCGGAGAAAACACGCTACTGATCAAGCTCTCTGGAGAATCAGCCAGATTTCTCGCTCTAAAATAGTGGCAGAATTAGGAAAGGCGAGCAAGTGCTGGTCCCTTCTAGTCTTCTGTTATGCTTATAATTTTCATGGAGATTTGTTGCTAACCTACACATCTCCTTTTTATTATATATATGCAGGCATCGATATGAACTTTATATTATGCCATTCTTGAAGTTAGTAAAAAAAACAGTAATTACTCATTGCAAAAATTCTCTCTCTGTCGCTTTTTTTTTACATAGGGTTTTACAAGGTTAAGGATCCCTAGCTTTATTGACAAGCTATTTATAGGTTAAGGATCCCTAGCTTTATTGACAAGCTATTTATAGGTTAAAGATTCCAAAACTTTATTGGCAAGCTAAGAGCTGTCACATACATTAGCTCATTTGAAAGCATTTTTATTGTTATGAAACATATAAGTAGGGAAAAGGATGAAGTTGGAGCCATCTGTGGGCCAGCATTTTCATCTTATCAACTGACTTTGTCTCGTTGACATCATAATGCTGTACGAATGTGTTGCATACTCGAGTCATCCTGGGGACAAATGATCTCAGATGAAGTGATGTTCTGGAGAAGGGTACTGTATTGTAATGTACTGTATTGTACTGTACTGTATTTACTGTACTGAACCGTACTGTACTGTACTATACAGTACTGTACCGTACTGTACTGTACTGCACTGTACTGTACCGTACTGTACTGTACTATACTGTACTGTAATGTACTGTACTGTACTGTACCGTACTGTATTGTACTGTACTGTATTGTACTGTACTGTATTTACTGTACTGTACCGTACTGTACTGTACTGCACTGTACTGTACCGTACTGTACTATACTATACTGTACTGTACTGTACTGTACTGTACTGTACTGCACTGTACTGTACCGTACTGTACTGTACTATACTGTACTGTACTGTACTGTACTGTATTGTACAGTACTGTACTGTATTGTACTGTACCGTACTGTATTGTACTGTACTGTATTGTACTGCACTGTGCTGTACTGTTCTGTACTGCGCTGTTCTGTACTGTACTGTACTGTACTGTACTGTATTGTACTGTACTGTACTGTACTGTACTGTACTGTACTGTACTGTACTGTACTGTTTTGTACCGTACTGTACTTTACTGTATTGTACTGTACTGTACTGTACTGTACTGTACTGTACTGTACTGTACTGTACTGCACTGTACTGTACTATACTATATTGTACTGTACTGTACTGTACTGTACTGTACTGTACTGTACTGTACTGTACTATACTATATTGTACTGTACTGTACTGTACTGTACTGTACTAAACTGTAAAATACTGTATTGTACTGTACTGTACTGTACTGTACTGGACTGCACTGTACTGTACTGTACTATACTACACTGTACTGTACTGTACTGTACTGTACTGTACTGTACTGTACTGTACTGTACTGTACTGTACTGTATTGTACTGCACTGTACTGTATTGTACCATACTGTACTGTACTGTACTGTTCTGTACTGTGCTGTACTGTACTGTACTGTACTGTACTGTACTGTACTGTACTGTACTGTACTGTACTTTATTGTACCGTGCTACACTGAACTCTACTCTACTGTACTGTACTGTACTATACTATACTGTACTGTACTGTACTGTATTGTATGCAATGCACTGTACTGTACTGTACTGTACTGTACTGAACTGTACTGTACTGTACTGTACTGTACTGTACTGTACTGTACTGTACTGTACTATACTGTACTGTACTGTACTGTATGTACTGTTCTGTACCGTACTGTACTGTACTATACTATACTGTACTGTACTGTACTGTACTATACTATACTGTACTGTACTGTACTGTTCTGTACTGTACTGAGCTGAACTGTTTTGTACTGTACTGTACTGTACTGTACTGTACTGTACTGTACTGTACTGTACTGTACTGTACTGTATTGTACTGCACTGTACTGTACTGCACTGTACTGCATTGCACCGTACTGTACTGTACTGTACTGTACTGTATTGTACCGTACTGTATTGCACTGTACTGTACTATACTGTACTGCACTTTACTGTACTGTACTGTACTGAGCTGTACTGTACTGTACTGTACTGTACTGTACTGTACTGTACTGTACTGTACTGTACTGTACTATACTGTACTGCACTATACTATACTATACTGTACTGCACTGTACTGTACTGAACTGTACTGTATTGTACTGTACTGTACTGTGCTATACTATACTGTACCGTACTGTACTGTACTGTACTATCCTGTACTGTACTGTACTGTACTGTATTGTACAGTGCAAAACAGTACAGTACAGTACAGTACAGAACAGTACAGTACAGTACAGTAGAGTACAGTATAGTACAGTACTGTACTGTATTGTACTGTACTGTACTGTACTGTAATCTTCTGTACTGTACTATACTATACTGTACCGTACTGTACTGTACTGTACTATCCTGTACTGTACTGAACTGTACTATCCTGTACTGTACAGCACTGTACTGTACTGTACTGTGCTATACTATACTGTACAGTACTGTATTGTACTGTACTATCCTGTACTGTACTGTACTATACTGTACTGTACAGCACTGTACTGTACTGTACTGTACTGTACTGCTCTGTCCTGCACTGTACTGTACTATGCTGTATTGTACCGTACTGTACTGTAATGTACTGTACCGTACTGTATTGTATTGTACTGTATTGTACTGCACTGTACTTCAATGTATTGTACTGTACTGTACTGTACTGTACTGTACTGTACTGTACTGTACTGTACTGTACTGCGCTGTTCTGTACTGTACTGTACTGTATTGTACTGTTTTGTACCGTACTGTACTTCAATGTATTGTACTGTACTGTACTGTACTGTACTGTACTGTACTGTACTGTACTGTTCTGTACTGTACTGAACTGTAATACACTGTATTGTACTGTACTGTACTGAACTGTACTGTACTGGACTGTACTGTACTGTACTGTACTATACTACACTGTACTGTACTGTACTGTACTGTACTGTACTGTACTGTACTGTACTGTACTGTACTGTACTGTACTGTATTGTAATGCTCTGTATTGTATTGTACCGAACTGTACTGTACTGTACTGTTCTGTACTGTGCTGTACTGTACTGTACTGTACTGTACTGTACTGTACTGTACTGTATTGTACCGTGCTGCACTGAACTGTACTGTACTGTATTGTGCTGCACTGTACTGTACTGTACTGTTCTCTACTCTGCTATACAGTACTGCACTGTACTGTATTGTACTGCAAGGCACTGTACTGTACTGTACTGTACTGTACTGTACTGTACTGTACTGTACTGTACTGTACTGTACTGTACTGTTCTGTACTGTACTGTACTGTACTGTAATGTACTGTACTGCATTGTACTGTACTGTACTGTACTGTACTGTACTGTACTGTACTGTAGTGTACTGTAATATACTATACTGTACTATACTGTACTGTACTGTACTGAACTGTACTGTAATGTACTGTACTGTATTGTACTGTAGTGTACTGTACTGTACTGTACTATACTGTACTGTACTGTACTGTACTGTACTGTACTGTACAACACTGTACTTACTGTACTGTACTGTATTGTACTGTGCTGCACTGAACGGTTCTGTACTGTACTGTACTATAATGTACTGTATTGTACTGTACTGTACTGTACTGTACTATATTGTACTGTACAGTACTGTACTGTACTGTACTGTTTTCTACTGTACTGTACTGTACTATACTGTACTATGCTGTACTGTTCTGTACTGTACTGTACTGTACTGTACTGTAATGTACTGTACTGCACTGTACTGTACTGTATTGTACTGTACTATATTGTACCGTACTGTACTGTACTGTATTGTACTGAACTGTACTGTACTGTACTGTACTGTGCTGTACTGTACTGTACTGTACTGTACTGTACTGTACTGTACTGTTCTGTACTGTACTGTACTATACTATACTGTACTGTACTATACTAAACTGTACTGTACTGTATTGTACTGTACTGTACTGTACCGTACTGTGCTGTACTGTACTCTACTCTACTGCATTGTACCGTACTGTACTGCACTGTACTGTACTGCACTGTACTGTACTGCACTGTACTGTACTGTACTGCACTGTACTGTACTGTACTGTACTGTACTATACTATACTGTATTGTACTGTACTGTTCTGTACTGTACTGAGATGTACTGTATTGTACTGTACTGTACTGTACTGTACTGTACTGTACTGTACTGTACTGTACTGTACTGTACTGTACTGTACTGTTCTGTACTGTACTATTCTAAACTGAACTGTAATGTACTGTACTGTACTGAACTGTATTGCATTGTACCGTACTGTATTGTACTGTACTGTACTGTACTGTACTGTACAGTACTGTACTGTACTGTACTGTACTGTACAGTACTGTACTGTACTGTACTGTACTGTACTGTACAGTACTGTACTGTACTATAATATACTGTATTGTACTGTACTGTTCTGTACTGTACTGAGCTGTACTGTACTGTATTGTGCTGTACTGAACTGTACTGTACTGTACTGTACTGTACTGTACTGTACTGTACTGTACTGTACTGTACTGTACTGTACTGCACTGTACTGTACTGTACTGTACTGTACTATACTATACTGTATTGTACTGTACTGTTCTGTACTGTACTGAGATGTACTGTATTGTACTGTACTGTACTGTACTGTACTGTACTGTACTGTACTGTACTGTACTGTACTGTACTGTACTGTACTGTACTGTTCTGTACTGTACTATTCTAAACTGTACTGTAATGTACTGTACTGTACTGAACTGTATTGCATTGTACCGTACTGTATTGTACTGTACTGTACTGTACTGTACTGTACAGTACTGTACTGTACTGTACTGTACAGTACTGTACTGTACTGTACTGTACTGTACTGTACAGTACTGTACTGTACTATAATATACTGTATTGTACTGTACTGTTCTGTACTGTACTGAGCTGTACTGTACTGTATTGTGCTGTACTGAACTGTACTGTACTGTACTGTACTGTACTGTACTGTACTGTACTGTACTGTACTGTACTGCACTGTACTGCATTGCACCGTACTGCACTATATTGTACTGTACTGTACTGTACTGTACTTCACTGTACTGTACTGTACTGAGCTGTACTATACTATACTGTACTGTACTTTACTGTACTGTACTGTACTGTATTGTACTATACTGTACTGTACTTTACTGTACTGTACTGTACTGAGCTGTACTATACTATACTGTACTGTACTTTACTGTACTGTACTGTACTGTACTGTACTGTACTATACTATACTGTACTGTACTTTACTGTACTGTACTGTACTGAGCTGTACTATACTATACTGTACTGTACTTTACTGTACTGTACTGTACTGTACTGTACTGCACTGAACTGTACTATACTGTACTGTACTTTACTGTACTGTACTGTACTGAGCTGTACTATACTATATTGTACTGTACTTTACTGTACTGTACTGTACTGTACTGTACTGTACTGTACTGTACTGTACTGTACTGTACTGTACTATACTATACTGTACTGTACTGAACTGTACTGTCCTATACTGTACTGCACTATACTATACTGTACTGCACTGTACTGTACTGAACTGTATTGTATTGTATTGTACTGTACTGTACTGTACTGTATTGTACTGTACAGTACTGTACTGTAATCTTCTGTACTGTACTATAGTATACTGTACTGTACTGTGCTGTACTGTACTGAACTGTACTGTACTGTATTGTACTGTACTGTACTGTACTGTATTGTACTGTATTGTACTGTACTGTACTCTACTGTACTATACTATACTGTACTGTACTATACTGTACTGTACTGTACTGTACTGTACTGTACTGTACTGTTCTGTACTGTACTGTACTGCATTGCACCGTACTGCACTATATTGTATTGTACTGTACTGTATTGTACCGTAATGTACTGCACTGTACTGTACTGCACTGTACTGCACTGTACTGTACTGTACTGTACTGTACTGTACTTCACTGTACTATACTATACTGTACTGTACTTTACTCTACTGTACTGTACTGAGCTGTACTGTATTGTACTGTACTGTACTGTACCGTACTGTACTGTAATATACTATACTGTACTGTACTGTACTGTACTGTCCTATGCTGTACTGCACTATACTATACTGTACTGCACTGTACTGTACTGAACTGTACTGTACTGTACTGTACTGTACTGTACTGTACTGTACTGTACTGTACTGTACTGTACTGTACTGTACTGTACTGTACTGTACTGTTCTGTACTGCACTGTACTGTACTGTACTGTATTGCACCGAACTGCACTGTACTGTATTGTACTGTACTGCACTGTAATGTAATTTACTGTACTGTACTATAATGTACTGTACTGTGCTGTACTCTTCTGTACTGTACTATACTATACGGTGCTGTACTGTGCTGTACTGTACTGAACTGTAGTGTTCTGTATTGTACTGTACTGTACTGTACTGTACTGTACTGTACTGTACTGTGCTGTATTGCACTGTACTGTACTGTACTATACTATACTGTACTGTACTATACTGTATTGTACTGTACTGTACTGTACTGTTCTGTACTGTACTGTACTGTACTGTACTGTATTGCACCGTACTGTACTGTACTGTACTGTGTTGTACAGTACTGTACTGTACTGTACTGTACTGTACTGTACTGTACTATACTATACTGTACTGTATTGTACTGTACTGAACTGTACTGTACTGCACTGTACTATACTGTACTGCACTGTACTGTACTGTACTGTACTGAACTGTACTGTACTGTACTGAACTGAACTGCACTGTACTGTACTGTACTGTACTGTACTGTACTCTATTGTACTGTGCTGTACTGAACTGTACTGTACTGTACTGTACTGTACTATACTGTACTGTACTGTACTGTACTGTATTGTACTGTACTGTACTGTACTATACTGTACTGTACTGTACTGTACTATACTGTACTGTACTGAACTGTACTGTACTATACTGTACTGTACTGTACTGTACTGTACTGTTCTGTACTGAACTGTACTGTACTGTACTGTACTGTACTGTACTGTACTGTACTGTACGGAACTGTACTGTACTATACTGTACTGTACGGAACTGTACTGTACTGTACTATACTGTACTATACTGTACTGTACTGTACTGTACTGTACTGTACTGTACTGTACTGTACTGTACTGTACTATACTGTACTGTACTGTGCTGTACTATACTGTACTGTACTTGACTGTTCTGTACTATTCTGTACTGTACTGTACTGTACTGAACTGTACTGTACTGTACTGTACTGTACTATACTGTACTGTACTGAACTGTACTTAACTGTACTGTACTATACTGTACTGTACTGTACTGTACTGTACTGTACTATACTCTACTGTACTGAACTGTACTGTACTGTACTGTACTCTACTATACTGTACTGTACTGAACTGTTCTATACTATACTGTACTGAACTGTACTGTACTGAACTGTACTGTACTATACTGTACTGAACTGTACTGTACTGTACTGTACTGTATTGTACTGTACTGTACTCTACTATACTGTACTGTACTGTACTGTACTGAACTGTACTGTACTGTACTGTACTATACTGTACTGTACTGTTCTGTACTGAACTGTACTGTACTATACTGTACTGAACTGTACTGTACTGTACTGTACTGTACTGTACTGTACTATACTGTAATGTACTGTACTGTACTGTACTATACAGTACTGTACTGTACTTTACTGTACTGTTCTGTACTACACTGTACTGTACTGTACTGTACTGTACTGTACTATACTGTACTGTACTGTACTGTACTGTACTGTACTGTACTGTAGTGTACTATACTGTACTGTACTGTACTGTACTGTGCTGTACTGTACTGTACTGTACTGTACTATAATATACTGTACTGTACTGTACTATACTGTACTGTACTATACTGTACTGTGCTGTACTGTACTGTACTGTACTGTACTGTACTGTACTATACTGTACTGTACTGTACTGTATTGTACTGTACTGTACTATACTGCACTGTACTGTACTGTACTGTACTGTACTATACTGTACTGCACTGTACTGTACTGTACTGTACTGTCCTATACTGTACTGTACTGTACTGCACTGTACTGTACTATGCTGTACTGTACTGTACTGTACTGTACTGTACTGTACTGTACTGTACTGTACTGTACTGTACTATGCTGTACTGTACTGTACTGTACTGTACTGTACTGTACTGTACTGCACTGTACTGTACTATGCTGTACTGTACTGTACTGTACTGTCCTATACTGTACTGTACTGTACTGCACTGTACTGTACTATGCTGTACTGTACTGTACTGTACTGTCCTATACTGTACTGTACTGTACTGCACTGTACTGTACTATGCTGTACTGTACTGTACTGTACTGTACTGTACTGTACTGTGCGCTACTGTACTGTAGTGTACTGTACTGTACTGTACTGTACTGTACTATACTGTACTGTACGGTACTGTACTGTACTGTTCTGTACTGTATTATACTATACTGTACTGTACTGTACTGTTCTGTACTGTACTATACTGTACTGTACTGTACTGTACTGTACTGTACTATACTGTACTGTACTGTACTGTACTGTACTATACTGCACTGTACTGTACTGTACTGTACTGTACTATACGATACTATACTGTACTATACTGTACTGTACTATACTGTACTGTACGGTACTGTTCTGTACTGTACTGTACTGTTCCGTACTGTACTGTACTGTACTGTACTGTACTGTACTGTACTGTACTGTACTATACTGTACTGTACTGTACTGTACTGTACTGTACTGTACTGTACTATACTGTACTGTACTGTACTGTACTGTACTATACTGTACTGTACTGTACTGTACTATACTGTACTGTACTGTACTGTACTGTACTGTACTGTTCTGTACTATACTGTACTGTACTGTGCTGTACTGTCCTGTACTGTTCTGAACTGTACTGTACTATACTGTACTGAACTGTACTGTACTGTAATGTACTGTACTGTACTGTACTGTACTATACTGTACTGTACTGTACTGTACTATACTGTACTGTACTGTACTGTCCTGTACTGTTCTGTACTATACTGTACTGTACTGTGCTGTACTGTACTGTACTGTACTGTACTGAACTGTACTGTACTATACTGTACTGAACTGTACTGTACTGTACTGTAATGTACTGTACTGTACTGTACTGTACTGTACTGTACTGTACTGTACTGTACTGTACTGTACTATACTGTACTGTACTGTACTGTACTGTACTGTACTGTACTGTACTGTACTGTACTGTACTGTACTGTATTGTACTGTACTATACTGTACTTTGCCTGCTGTGCTGTGCTGTGCTGTCCTGTGCACATGCTGGCACTGCACTGTACTGTACTATGCTACTGCTGTGCTGCTCACTGGCACATGCTATACTGTGCTGTACTATGCTGGTAACATGCTGTACTGTGCTGTGCTGTACTAACCACTGTGCTGCACATGCTGCTGTACTGTGCTATACTGTACTGTGCCTGTGCTGTACCTCTTATATATGCGATTGCATTACTGTACTGTTCTGTGCTGTATTTATACTATGCTGTACTGTGCTGACACTATGCTATGCCTTGCTATGCTATACTAACTCACCTGCTGTGCTATGCTGTGCTATACTGTGCTGTACGGTACTGTACCTACTGTGCAACACCATGCTACTCCTGCCCCTGCACAGCCACTTTCCAGCCACTCTTTGTGTACTGTGCTGTACCTATACTGTGCTGTACTCTGCTATGCTGTGTCTTCTCTGTATACTGTGCCTGTGCTGTGCTATGCTATGCTATGCTGTACTATACAGTGTATATACTGTATATACTGCTTACTTTTTATGCTATGCTATGTACTGTACTGTACTGTACTGTACTGTACTGTACTGTACTGTACTGTAGTGTACTGTACTATACTGTACTGTTCTGTACTATACTGTACTGTACTATACTGTACTGTACTGTATTGTACTATACTGTACTGTACTGTACTGTACTGTACTGTTCTGTACTATACTGTACTGTACTGTACTGTTCTGTACTGTACTGTACTGTACTATAATGTACTCTACTGTACTGTACTGTACTGTACTGTACTGTACTGTACTGTACTGTACTATGCTGTACTGTACTGTACTGTACTGTACTGTTCTGTACTGTACTGTACTGTACTGTACTGTACTATGCTGTACTGTACTGTACTGTACTGTAGTGTACTGTACTGTACTGTACTGTACTGTATTGTACTATGCTGTCCTGTACTGTACTGTACTGTACTGTACTGTACTGTACTATGCTGTACAGTACTGTACTGTACTATACTGTACTATACTGTACTATACTGTACTGTACTATACTGTACTATACTGTACTGTACTGTACTGTACTGTACTGTACTGTACTGTACTGTACTGTACTGTACTGTACTGTACTGTACTGTACGTACTGTACTGTACTATACTGTACTATTCTGTACTGTACTGTACTATACTGTACTGTACTGTACTGTACTGTACTGTACTGTACTGTACTGTACTATACTGTACTGTTCTGTACTATACTGTACTGTACTGTACTGTACTATACTGTACTGTACTGTACTGTACTGTACTGTACTATGCTGTACTATACTGTACTGTACTGTACTGTACTATACTGTACTGTACTGTACTGTACTGTACTGTACTGTACTATACTGTACTGTAATGTACTATACTGTACTGTACTGTACTGTACTGTACTGTACTGTACTGTACTGTACTATACTGTACTATAGTGTACTGTACTGTACTGTACTATACTGTACTGTACTGTACTGTACTGTACTGTACTGTACTGTACTGTACTGTACTGTACTGTACAATACTGTACTATACTGCACTGTACTGTACTATACTGTACTGTACTGTACTGTACTGTACTGTACTGTACTGTACTGTACTGTACTATACTGTACTGTTCTGTACTATACTGTACTCTACTGTACTGTACTGTACTGTACTGTACTGTACTGTACTGTACTGTACTGTACTGTACTGTACTATACTGTACTGTTCTGTACTATACTGTACTGTACTATACTGTACTGTTCTGTACTATACTGTACTGTACTATACTGTACTGTTCTGTACTATACTGTACTCTACTGTACTGTACTGTACTGTACTGTACTGTACTGTACTGTACTGTACTGTACTATACTGTACTGTTCTGTACTATACTGTACTGTACTATTCTGTACTGTTCTGTACTATACTGTACTGTACTATACTGTACTGTTCTGTACTATACTGTACTGTACTATACTGTACTGTTCTGTACTATACTGTACTGTACTTACGGCAGGCTCCTCATTAGCTATCTCAGGTGAATATAAATTACCAAAATACACTTGCTTACAACATTTACCGAAAATTTAGCCTCAGTCCTATAACAATTTAATATTTAACAAATAACAAAAAAAGCACAATACTGTGTGTGGAACAATACACAAATAACTTGCACATAGAAGAAAAGAGCCCTACGACGACGTTTCGGTCCGACTCAGACTATTTACAAAGTCACAGAGTGACTTTGTAAATAGTCCAGTAATTTAAAATTTACCTAAAATTTTTGTCAGTTCAGTATATTGCTACTCTAATTTTCTTGAAATATGGGAAGACACATTTCAAAAATCAACTACTAACTGAGCCAAGAATATTCCAATAGCAGACAAAAAATTAGAGAATTTCTAAAGAAACCATTTATAACTCCTCAGAAAAGTTAGTTTTTGTCTCTAAGTGACTCGTATAACAACAACAACAACAACAACAACAACAACAACAACAACAACGACAATAACAATAATAATAATAAAAATAATAATAATAATAATAATAATAATAATAATAATAATAATAATAATAATAATAATAATCCTTTGTATCTATACTAGCTACGTATAATTTTCCGGCAGTACATGAATTAACTCAATTAACCAATAACTAGAAAATAAATTTGTTAAATTTAACTCTAAAAGTTATATTTACCATATAATAATAAGTGAGCAGGAAAAACGCACACAAACACGAGTGTAAGAGGAATTAACTCATGTTTCTCATCGATGATAGGTCAGTAATGAGCGAGATGCTATAATTGAGTCCTTTCGATATGAGGTTGTTTGTCAGTGAGAACTGCAGTGTTTGATTAATTATCAGTGAGCGAGAACGAAGCATTAATCATGGTCTTTCGCCAAACTAATTGTCACGTTGACAGTCTGGTTGATCAGGCCCTGAGCCACTGCGAGGCCCGGTGATAGACCGGGACCCGGGGGCGTTTACCCCCGAACAACTTCAGGTATACTCCAGGTTAACTGGCCAAGTCAAGATGAGACGGTCAAACTGACACTCCTAATCAGGATGACTTAGTGAGGCTGACAGTCTGAGTCAAGCTAACCCAGTGAAGTTGAAAATCCCATTCAGGGGGATGCGATCACGCTGACTGTCCCAAACAAGATGACATTCCAGTCGCGTGACACTATCAAATCAAGATGACACAATCAAGATTGAACATTAAAATGGTATAAAATACCGACAGGTTGTTAGGTAAGACACATATGCAACAGTTAGGTATCTTTATTTCGAAACGTTTCGCCTACACAGTAGGCTTCTTCAGTCGAGTACAGAAAAGTTGATAGAAGCAGAAGATACTTGAAGACGATGTAATCAGTCCATCACCCTTAAAGTTTTGAGGTGGTCAGTCCCTCAGTCTGGAGAAGAGCATTGTTCCATAGTCTGGAACAATATTGTTTCATTCTATGGAACAATGCTCTTCTCCAGACTGAGGGACTGACCACCTCAAAACTTTAAGGGTGATGTACTGATTGCATCGTCTTCAAGTATCTTCTGCTTCTATCAACTTTTCTGTACTCGACTGAAGAAGCCTACTGTGTAGGCGAAACGTTTCGAAATAAAGATACCTAACTGTTGCATATGTGTCTTACCTGACAATCAAGATTACATTTCAAATCAAGATGACACAGTCAAATTCACAGTCACGTCAAGCTGACGTTCCAAGTCCAATTGACGCAGTTAAGCTGACAGTTGTAATCAAGATAACAGAATCAAGCTATAAGTCTCAACCAAGATGACACAGTCATGACAGTTTTAGTCAAGCTAAGACATTCAAGCTAACAGTCTCAGGTTTACAGTCTAAGTCAAGTTAACACAGCTAACAGTTGACAGTTCCATTCAAACTGACACAGTCAAGATGACAGAGCCTCGCTGACACATTCAGTTGTACAGTTTCAATCCTGCAGACACTGTTAAACTTACAGTTCCAGCTAAGCTGTCTGTTCTAGCTAAACCGACAGTTCCAGTCACGAGGACAGTTCCTAGCAAGCAGCCACTACCAGTCCTAGTAAAGATGACAGTTCCAATCCAGTTGACAGTTCTGATTATGCATAAAGTCACAGTAAGGCTTACATTCCCAATTAAGCTTACTCAATAAAGCTGACAGCTTTAGTCATGCTGACAGTCAAATTCAAGTTAACAATCACAGTCAAGCTCATAATTCGGTCAAATTGACAGTCACATTCAGGCTAACAGTAGCAGACAAGCTGACAGTTCCAGTCATGGTAGCATGTTAACATGACTGAACTTGAATGGAGCTTGATTGGAACTTTGAGCTCTAAGTGAGCTCACAGTGCAAGCTGTTAGACAAGCTGAGACAGAAAAGTCGACAGTCGCAACGAGGTGAGCCATTACCTTCGCTTAAAGCTTGGAGTCACTGTCAAACTGTCACAGTCACGTCACACTGTCAGTGACAGTAACAGCGACTTCCAGAAGTGTCAAAATAAATAACAATTTGACTAAGTAATAATATAAATAATACCAAAGAAATTACATTCATAGGAAATAATAATAATAATAATAATAATAATAATAATAATAATAATAATAATAATAAGAAGAAGAAGAAGAAGAAGAAGAAGAAGAAGAAGAAGAAGAAGAAGAAGAAGAAGAAGAAGAAGAAGAAGAAGAAGAAGAAGAAGAAGAAGAAGAAGAAGAAGAAGAAGAAGAAGAAGAAGAAGAAGAAGTGGGTGGTAAACTTTACTACTTAAAAATTGTAAGTGAAAAAAACCAACCCTAAATATTAAAAAGCAAGGAACGATAAACAAGTGTGTGTGTGTGTGTGTGTGTGTTAGTTAGTTAGTTAGTTACCATTTTGTCCTAGGCACATGTCGATTAGACACTAGGCCTGTTGTATATACGTACATGTGTGTGTGTGTATGTGAGTGTATGTGTGTGTGTGTGTGTGTATGTGAGTGTATGTGTGTGTGTGTGTGTGTGTGTGTGTGTGTGTGTGTGTGTGTGTGTGTGTGTGTGTATACTCACCTAATTGTGGTTGCAGGGGTCGAGTCTCAGGTCCTGATCCCGCCTCTGTGTGTGTGTATGTGTGTGTGTGCGTGTGTATGTGTGTGTGTGTGTGTGTGTGTGTGTGTGTGTGTGTGTGTGTGTGTGTGTGTGTGTGTGTGTGTGTGTGTGTGTGTGTGTGTGTGTGTGTGTGTGTGTGTGTGAGTATCTTGATGTATTTCGGTCGCTATGCGATCAGACTAAAATATCCACGTGTTCCGTAATCCCAGTCTGCTATGCCTTAACGCATGCGAATGGAGTAGTGCAGAGTGCGGCAAAATTAATAATGGATAATTATTAATGCAGGCATTCACAAGTCAACATAATATCCAAATTTTAGATCTTTCACAGGTCCCAAACAGACCAGTATCCTAAAATACATGATGTAATGAGATGTGACGATCAGGAATTATCGCATGACGACCACCATTTAAATTTTTACAGTCTATTAAAAAAAACAGCAAATAGGAACCTACATAGGCTAAAATCATTTCAAACTTTTTTTAAGCAAGACTGACCAGCTTTTAAGAAAATAAGTAAGTTTGATGTAAGCTTAGTGTACATAGCATAATTATATATTTTTTAATAATAGTCCTGATGGCACACAGACTTTATAAATACTCTCAAGAATATTAAGCTAACTTCATCCTGGATAACTAAATAAAGTCTAACTTTGTAACTTATTGCTGATTAGAGATGCAACAGTTATTTCACAGTAATCAGTTTGATCAATATAACTGGCACATAATAACTTACACATCCTAACAGCGTGACAGACACGTGAATCCTTTGCTATTATTTTAATGATAATATATATAGTATAAACCACAAGGTCAATATTAATTGTATTTACAAAGTCAGAAAGAGGAAACCTTAATACAATCTGAGAAGATCTCGAAACCTTGACACACCGTATGTGAGGTACCGAAATGCAGAAAATGAAACTAGGTAAAGGAGAGACGGAACAAGGGACAGAACTTTTTTCGTGGAAAGGTGAAACAAGAGGGAAAAATATTCCAAGAAACCACCGAAGTATTCTGCAGAGACTCCCAGCCAAAAATACCCCCCCCCCCAAAAAAAAAAAGAAGTATAAAAGCAACATATTTAAAAAAATACTCTAGGACATACAAATACACACAAATACACACAAACA